>NW_028225575.1:0-284700 GCF_052327205.1 Somniosus microcephalus
CTCTTTTCTTCTGGCTTCTTCTGGATTCACCGCCACCAGACTTCACCTTCTCCTTCTCCTTCTTCTGATTCTTCTGATTCACCCTCCAGACTTCACCTTCTCCTTCTCCTTCTTCTGCTTCTTCTGATTCACCCTCCAGACTTCACCTTCTCCTTCTCCTTCTTCTGACTTCTTCTGATTCACCCTCCTGACTTCACCTTCTCCTTCTCCTTCTTCTACTTCTTCTGATTCACCCTCCAGACTTCACCTTCTCCTTCTCCTTCTTCTACTTCTTCTGATTCACCCTCCAGACTTCACCTTCTCCTTCTCCTTCTTCTGCTTCTTCTGATTCACCCTCCAGACTTCACCTTCTCCTTCTCCTTCTTCTGCTTCTTCTGATTCACCCTCCAGACTTCACCTTCTCCTTCTCCTCTTCTGCTCTCTTCTGATTCACCCTCCAGACTTCACCTTCTCCTTCTCCTTCTTCTGCTTCTTCTGATTCACCCTCCAGACTTCACCTTCTCCTTCTCCTTCTTCTGATTCTTCTGATTCACCCTCCAGACTTCACCTTCTCCTTCTCCATCTTCTGCTTCTTCTGATTCACCCTCCTGACTTCACCTTCTCCTTCTCCTTCTTCTACTTCTTCTGATTCACCCTCCTGACTTCACCTTCTCCTTCTCCATCTTCTACTTCTTCTGCTTCACCCTCCAGACTTCAACTTCTCCTTCTCCTTCTTCTACTTCTTCTGATTCACCCTCCAGACTTCACCTTCTCCTTCTTCTGCTTCTTCTGATTCACCCTCCAGACTTCACCTTCTCCTTCTCCTTCTTCTGCTTCTTCTGATTCACCCTCCAGACTTCACCTTCTCCTTCTCCTTCTTCTACTTCTTCTGATTCACCCTCCAGACTTCACCTTCTCCTTCTCCTTCTTCTGCTTCTTCTGATTCACCCTCCAGACTTCACCTTCTCCTTCTCCTTCGTCTCCTTCTTCTGATTCACCCTCCAGACTACACCTTCTCCTTCTCCTTCTTCTACTTCTTCTGATTCACACTCCAGACTTCACCTTCTCCTTCTCATTCTTCTGTTTCTTCTGATTCACCCTCCAGACTTCATCTTCTCCTTCTCCTTCTTCTACTTCTTCTGATTCACCCTCCAGACTTCACCTTCTCCTTCTCCTTCTTCTACTTCTTCTGATTCACCCTCCAGACTTCATCTTCTATTTCTCCTTCTTCTACTTCTTCTGATTCACCCTCCAGACTTCACCTTCTCCTTCTCCTTCTTCTGCTTCTTCTGATTCACCCTCCAGACTTCACCTTCTCCTTCTCCTTATTCTGCTTCTTCTGATTCACCCTCCAGACTTCACCTTCTCCTTCTCCTTCTTCTACTTCTTCTGATTCACCCTCCAGACTTCACCTTCTCCTTCTCCTTCTTCTGCTTCTTCTGATTCACCCTCCAGACTTCACCTTCTCCTTCTCCTTCGTCTACTTCTTCTGATTCACCCTCCAGACTACACCTTCTCCTTCTCCTTCTTCTACTTCTTCTGATTCACCCTCCAGACTTCACCTTCTCCTTCTCCTTCTTCTGTTTCTTCTGATTCACCCTCCAGACTTCATCTTTTCCTTCTCCTTCTTCTCCTTCTTCTGATTCACCCTCCAGACTTCACCTTCTCCTTCTCCTTCTTCTACTTCTTCTGATTCACCCTCCAGACTTCATCTTCTCCTTCTCCTTCTTCTACTTCTTCTGATTCACCCTCCAGACTTCACCTTCTCCTTCTCCTTCTTCTGCTTCTTCTGATTCACCCTCCAGACTTCACCTTCTCCTTCTCCTTATTCTGCTTCTTCTGATTCACCTCCAGACTTCACCTTCTCCTTCTCCTTCTTCTGTTTCTTCTGATTCACCCTCCAGACTTCACCTTCTCCTTCTCCTTCTTCTGCTTCTTCTGATTCACCCTCCAGACTTCACCTTCTCCTTCTCCTTCTTCTACTTCTTCTGATTCACCCTCCAGACTTAACCTTCTCCTTCTCCTTCTTCTGCTTCTTCTGATTCACCCTCCAGACTTCACCTTCTCCTTCTCCTTCGTCTACTTCTTCTGATTCACCCTCCAGACGACACCTTCTCCTTCTTCTACTTCTTCTGATTCACCCTCCAGACTTCACCTTCTCCTTCTCCTTCTTCTGTTTCTTCTGATTCACCCTCCAGACTTCATCTTCTCCTTCTCCTTCTTCTACTTCTTCTGATTCACCCTCCAGACTTCACCTTCTCCTTCTCCTTCTTCTACTTCTTCTGATTCACCCACCGGACTTCATCTTCTCCTTCTCCTTCTTCTGCTTCTTCTGATTCACCCTCCAGACTTCACCTTCTCCTTCTCCTTCTTCTGCTTCTTCTGATTCACCCTCCAGACTTCAACTTCTCCTACTCCTTCTTCTACTTCTTCTGTTTCACCCTCCAGACTTCACCTTCTCCTTCTCCTTCTTCTACTTCTTCTGATTCACCCTCCAGTCTTCACCTTCTCCTTCTCCTTCTTCTGTTTCTTCTGCTTCACCCTCCAGACTTCAACTTCTCCTTCTCTTTCTTCTGCTTCTTCTGATTCACCCTCCAGACTTCACCTTCTCCTTCTCCTTCTTCTGATTCTTCTGATTCACCCTCCAGACTTCACCTTCTCCTTCTCCTTCTTCTGCTTCTTCTGTTTCACCCTCCTGACTTCACCTTCTCCTTCTCCTTCTTCTACTTCTTCTGATTCCCCCTCCAGACTTCACCTTCTCCTTCTCCTTCTTCTACTTCTTCTGCTTCACCCTCCAGACTTCACCTTCTCCTTCTCCTTCTTCTACTTCTTCTGATTCACCCTCCAGACTTCACCTTCTCCTTCTCCTTCTTCTGCTTCTTCTGATTCACCCTCCAGACTTCACCTTCTCATTCTCCTTCTTCTCCTTCTTCTGCTGCGCCCTCCAGACTTCACCTTCTCCTTCTCCTTCTTCTGCTTCTTCTGCTTCACACTCCAGACTTCACCTTCTCCTTCTCCTTCTTCTGCTTCTTCTGCTGCGCCCTCCAGGCTTCACCTTCTCCTTCTCCTTCTTCTGCTTCTTCTGCTTCACCGTCCTGACTTCACCTTCTCCTTCTCCTTCTTCTACTTCTTCTGATTCACCCTCCAGACTTCATCTTCTCCTTCTCCTTCTTCTGCTTCTTCTGATTCACCCTCCAGACTTCACCTTCTCCTTCTCCTTCTTCTACTTCTTCTGATTCACCCTCCAGACTTCACCTTCTCCTTCTCCTTCTTCTACTTCTTCTGATTCACCCTCCAGTCTTCACCTTCTCCTTCTCCTTCTTCTGTTTCTTCTGCTTCACCCTCCAGACTTCACCTTCTCCTTCTCTTTCTTCTGCTTCTTCTGATTCACCCTCCAGACTTCACCTTCTCCTTCTCCTTCTTCTGATTCTTCTGATTCACCCTCCAGACTTCACCTTCTCCTTCTCCTTCTTCTGCTTCTTCTGATTCACCCTCCTGACTTCACCTTCTCCTTCTCCTTCTTCTACTTCTTCTGATTCACCCTCCTGACTTCACCTTCTCCTTCTCCTTCTTCTACTTCTTCTGCTTCACCCTCCAGACTTCACCTTCTCCTTCTCCTTCTTCTACTTCTTCTGATTCACCCTCCAGACTTCACCTTCTCCTTCTCCTTCTTCTGCTTCTTCTGATTCACCCTCCAGACTTCACCTTCTCCTTCTCCTTATTCTGCTTCTTCTGATTCACCCTCCAGACTTCAACTTCTCCTTCTCCTTATTCTGCTTCTTCTGATTCACCCTCCAGACTTCACCTTCTCCTTCTCCTTCCTTTGCTTCTTCTGATTCACCCTCCAGACTTCACCTTCTCCTTCTCCTTCTTCTGATTCTTCTGATTCACCCTCCAGACTTCACCTTCTCCTTCTCCATCTTCTGCTTCTTCTGATTCACCCTCCTGACTTCACCTTCTCCTTCTCCTTCTTCTACTTCTTCTGATTCACCCTCCTGACTTCACCTTCTCCTTCTCCATCTTCTACTTCTTCAGCTTCACCCTCCAGACTTCAACTTCTCCTTCTCCTTCTTCTACTTCTTCTGATTCACCCTCCAGACTTCACCTTCTCCTTCTCCTTCTTCTGCTTCTTCTGATTCACCCTCCAGACTTCACCTTCTCCTTCTCCTTCTTCTGCTTCTTCTGATTCACCCTCCAGACTTCACCTTCTCCTTCTCCTTCTTCTACTTCTTCTGATTCACCCTCCAGACTTCACCTTCTCCTTCTCCTTCTTCTGCTTCTTCTGATTCACCCTCCAGACTTCACCTTCTCCTTCTCCTTCGTCTCCTTCTTCTGATTCACCCTCCAGACTACACCTTCTCCTTCTCCTTCTTCTACTTCTTCTGATTCACACTCCAGACTTCACCTTCTCCTTCTCCTTCGTCTACTTCTTCTGATTCACCCTCCAGACTACACCTTCTCCATCTCCTTCTTCTGCTTCTTCTGATTCACCCTCCAGACTTCACCTTCTCCTTCTCCTTCGTCTACTTCTTCTGATTCACCCTCCAGACTACACCTTCTCCTTCTCCTTCTTCTACTTCTTCTGATTCACCCTCCAGACTTCACCTTCTCCTTCTCCTTCTTCTGTTTCTTCTGATTCACCCTCCAGACTTCACCTTCTCCTTCTCCTTCTTCTACTACTTCTGATTCACCCTCCAGACTTCACCTTCTCCTTCTCCTTCTTCTACTTCTTCTGATTCACCCTCCAGACTTCATCTTCTCCTTCTCCTTCTTCTGCTTCTTCTGATTCACCCTCCAGACTTCACCTTCTCCTTCTCCTTCTTCTACTTCTTCTGATTCACCCTCCAGACTTCACCTTCTCCTTCTCCTTCTTCTACTTCTTCTGATTCACCCTCCAGTCTTCACCTTCTCCTTCTCCTTCTTCTGTTTCTTCTGCTTCACCCTCCAGACTTCACCTTCTCCTTCTCTTTCTTCTGCTTCTTCTGATTCACCCTCCAGACTTCACCTTCTCCTTCTCCTTCTTCTGATTCTTCTGATTCACCCTCCAGACTTCACCTTCTCCTTCTCCTTCTTCTGCTTCTTCTGATTCACCCTCCTGACTTCACCTTCTCCTTCTCCTTCTTCTACTTCTTCTGATTCACCCTCCTGACTTCACCTTCTCCTTCTCCTTCTTCTACTTCTTCTGCTTCACCCTCCAGACTTCACCTTCTCCTTCTCCTTCTTCTACTTCTTCTGATTCACCCTCCAGACTTCACCTTCTCCTTCTCCTTCTTCTGCTTCTTCTGATTCACCCTCCAGACTTCACCTTCTCCTTCTCCTTATTCTGCTTCTTCTGATTCACCCTCCAGACTTCAACTTCTCCTTCTCCTTATTCTGCTTCTTCTGATTCACCCTCCAGACTTCACCTTCTCCTTCTCCTTCCTTTGCTTCTTCTGATTCACCCTCCAGACTTCACCTTCTCCTTCTCCTTCTTCTGATTCTTCTGATTCACCCTCCAGACTTCACCTTCTCCTTCTCCATCTTCTGCTTCTTCTGATTCACCCTCCTGACTTCACCTTCTCCTTCTCCTTCTTCTACTTCTTCTGATTCACCCTCCTGACTTCACCTTCTCCTTCTCCATCTTCTACTTCTTCTGCTTCACCCTCCAGACTTCAACTTCTCCTTCTCCTTCTTCTACTTCTTCTGATTCACCCTCCAGACTTCACCTTCTCCTTCTCCTTCTTCTGCTTCTTCTGATTCACCCTCCAGACTTCACCTTCTCCTTCTCCTTCTTCTGCTTCTTCTGATTCACCCTCCAGACTTCACCTTCTCCTTCTCCTTCTTCTACTTCTTCTGATTCACCCTCCAGACTTCACCTTCTCCTTCTCCTTCTTCTGCTTCTTCTGATTCACCCTCCAGACTTCACCTTCTCCTTCTCCTTCGTCTCCTTCTTCTGATTCACCCTCCAGACTACACCTTCTCCTTCTCCTTCTTCTACTTCTTCTGATTCACACTCCAGACTTCACCTTCTCCTTCTCATTCTTCTGTTTCTTCTGATTCACCCTCCAGACTTCATCTTCTCCTTCTCCTTCTTCTACTTCTTCTGATTCACCCTCCAGACTTCACCTTCTCCTTCTCCTTCTTCTACTTCTTCTGATTCACCCTCCAGACTTCATCTTCTATTTCTCCTTCTTCTACTTCTTCTGATTCACCCTCCAGACTTCACCTTCTCCTTCTCCTTCTTCTGCTTCTTCTGATTCACCCTCCAGACTTCACCTTCTCCTTCTCCTTATTCTGCTTCTTCTGATTCACCCTCCAGACTTCACCTTCTCCTTCTCCTTCTTCTACTTCTTCTGATTCACCCTCCAGACTTCACCTTCTCCTTCTCCTTCTTCTGCTTCTTCTGATTCACCCTCCAGACTTCACCTTCTCCTTCTCCTTCTTCTACTTCTTCTGATTCACCCTCCAGACTTAACCTTCTCCTTCTCCTTCTTCTGCTTCTTCTGATTCACCCTCCAGACTTCACCTTCTCCTTCTCCTTCGTCTACTTCTTCTGATTCACCCTCCAGACGACACCTTCTCCTTCTTCTACTTCTTCTGATTCACCCTCCAGACTTCACCTTCTCCTTCTCCTTCTTCTGTTTCTTCTGATTCACCCTCCAGACTTCATCTTCTCCTTCTCCTTCTTCTACTTCTTCTGATTCACCCTCCAGACTTCACCTTCTCCTTCTCCTTCTTCTACTTCTTCTGATTCACCCTCCGGACTTCATCTTCTCCTTCTCCTTCTTCTGCTTCTTCTGATTCACCCTCCAGACTTCACCTTCTCCTTCTCCTTCTTCTGCTTCTTCTGATTCACCCTCCAGACTTCAACTTCTCCTACTCCTTCTTCTACTTCTTCTGTTTCACCCTCCAGACTTCACCTTCTCCTTCTCCTTCTTCTACTTCTTCTGATTCACCCTCCAGTCTTCACCTTCTCCTTCTCCTTCTTCTGTTTCTTCTGCTTCACCCTCCAGACTTCAACTTCTCCTTCTCTTTCTTCTGCTTCTTCTGATTCACCCTCCAGACTTCACCTTCTCCTTCTCCTTCTTCTGATTCTTCTGATTCACCCTCCAGACTTCACCTTCTCCTTCTCCTTCTTCTGCTTCTTCTGTTTCACCCTCCTGACTTCACCTTCTCCTTCTCCTTCTTCTACTTCTTCTGATTCCCCCTCCAGACTTCACCTTCTCCTTCTCCTTCTTCTACTTCTTCTGCTTCACCCTCCAGACTTCACCTTCTCCTTCTCCTTCTTCTACTTCTTCTGATTCACCCTCCAGACTTCACCTTCTCCTTCTCCTTCTTCTGCTTCTTCTGATTCACCCTCCAGACTTCACCTTCTCATTCTCCTTCTTCTCCTTCTTCTGCTGCGCCCTCCAGACTTCACCTTCTCCTTCTCCTTCTTCTGCTTCTTCTGCTTCACACTCCAGACTTCACCTTCTCCTTCTCCTTCTTCTGCTTCTTCTGCTGCGCCCTCCAGGCTTCACCTTCTCCTTCTCCTTCTTCTGCTTCTTCTGCTTCACCGTCCTGACTTCACCTTCTCCTTCTCCTTCTTCTACTTCTTCTGATTCACCCTCCAGACTTCATCTTCTCCTTCTCCTTCTTCTGCTTCTTCTGATTCACCCTCCAGACTTCACCTTCTCCTTCTCCTTCTTCTACTTCTTCTGATTCACCCTCCAGACTTCACCTTCTCCTTCTCCTTCTTCTACTTCTTCTGATTCACCCTCCTGACTTCACCTTCTCCTTCTCCTTCTTCTACTTCTTCTGCTTCACCCTCCAGACTTCACCTTCTCCTTCTCCTTCTTCTACTTCTTCTGATTCACCCTCCAGACTTCACCTTCTCCTTCTCCTTCTTCTGCTTCTTCTGATTCACCCTCCAGACTTCACCTTCTCCTTCTCCTTATTCTGCTTCTTCTGATTCACCCTCCAGACTTCAACTTCTCCTTCTCCTTATTCTGCTTCTTCTGATTCACCCTCCAGACTTCACCTTCTCCTTCTCCTTCCTTTGCTTCTTCTGATTCACCCTCCAGACTTCACCTTCTCCTTCTCCTTCTTCTGATTCTTCTGATTCACCCTCCAGACTTCACCTTCTCCTTCTCCATCTTCTGCTTCTTCTGATTCACCCTCCTGACTTCACCTTCTCCTTCTCCTTCTTCTACTTCTTCTGATTCACCCTCCTGACTTCACCTTCTCCTTCTCCATCTTCTACTTCTTCAGCTTCACCCTCCAGACTTCAACTTCTCCTTCTCCTTCTTCTACTTCTTCTGATTCACCCTCCAGACTTCACCTTCTCCTTCTCCTTCTTCTGCTTCTTCTGATTCACCCTCCAGACTTCACCTTCTCCTTCTCCTTCTTCTGCTTCTTCTGATTCACCCTCCAGACTTCACCTTCTCCTTCTCCTTCTTCTACTTCTTCTGATTCACCCTCCAGACTTCACCTTCTCCTTCTCCTTCTTCTGCTTCTTCTGATTCACCCTCCAGACTTCACCTTCTCCTTCTCCTTCGTCTCCTTCTTCTGATTCACCCTCCAGACTACACCTTCTCCTTCTCCTTCTTCTACTTCTTCTGATTCACACTCCAGACTTCACCTTCTCCTTCTCCTTCGTCTACTTCTTCTGATTCACCCTCCAGACTACACCTTCTCCATCTCCTTCTTCTGCTTCTTCTGATTCACCCTCCAGACTTCACCTTCTCCTTCTCCTTCGTCTACTTCTTCTGATTCACCCTCCAGACTACACCTTCTCCTTCTCCTTCTTCTACTTCTTCTGATTCACCCTCCAGACTTCACCTTCTCCTTCTCCTTCTTCTGTTTCTTCTGATTCACCCTCCAGACTTCACCTTCTCCTTCTCCTTCTTCTACTACTTCTGATTCACCCTCCAGACTTCACCTTCTCCTTCTCCTTCTTCTACTTCTTCTGATTCACCCTCCAGACTTCATCTTCTCCTTCTCCTTCTTCTGCTTCTTCTGATTCACCCTCCAGACTTCACCTTCTCCTTCTCCTTCTTCTACTTCTTCTGATTCACCCTCCAGACTTCACCTTCTCCTTCTCCTTCTTCTACTTCTTCTGATTCACCCTCCAGTCTTCACCTTCTCCTTCTCCTTCTTCTGTTTCTTCTGCTTCACCCTCCAGACTTCACCTTCTCCTTCTCTTTCTTCTGCTTCTTCTGATTCACCCTCCAGACTTCACCTTCTCCTTCTCCTTCTTCTGATTCTTCTGATTCACCCTCCAGACTTCACCTTCTCCTTCTCCTTCTTCTGCTTCTTCTGATTCACCCTCCTGACTTCACCTTCTCCTTCTCCTTCTTCTACTTCTTCTGATTCACCCTCCTGACTTCACCTTCTCCTTCTCCTTCTTCTACTTCTTCTGCTTCACCCTCCAGACTTCACCTTCTCCTTCTCCTTCTTCTACTTCTTCTGATTCACCCTCCAGACTTCACCTTCTCCTTCTCCTTCTTCTGCTTCTTCTGATTCACCCTCCAGACTTCACCTTCTCCTTCTCCTTATTCTGCTTCTTCTGATTCACCCTCCAGACTTCAACTTCTCCTTCTCCTTATTCTGCTTCTTCTGATTCACCCTCCAGACTTCACCTTCTCCTTCTCCTTCCTTTGCTTCTTCTGATTCACCCTCCAGACTTCACCTTCTCCTTCTCCTTCTTCTGATTCTTCTGATTCACCCTCCAGACTTCACCTTCTCCTTCTCCATCTTCTGCTTCTTCTGATTCACCCTCCTGACTTCACCTTCTCCTTCTCCTTCTTCTACTTCTTCTGATTCACCCTCCTGACTTCACCTTCTCCTTCTCCATCTTCTACTTCTTCTGCTTCACCCTCCAGACTTCAACTTCTCCTTCTCCTTCTTCTACTTCTTCTGATTCACCCTCCAGACTTCACCTTCTCCTTCTCCTTCTTCTGCTTCTTCTGATTCACCCTCCAGACTTCACCTTCTCCTTCTCCTTCTTCTGCTTCTTCTGATTCACCCTCCAGACTTCACCTTCTCCTTCTCCTTCTTCTACTTCTTCTGATTCACCCTCCAGACTTCACCTTCTCCTTCTCCTTCTTCTGCTTCTTCTGATTCACCCTCCAGACTTCACCTTCTCCTTCTCCTTCGTCTCCTTCTTCTGATTCACCCTCCAGACTACACCTTCTCCTTCTCCTTCTTCTACTTCTTCTGATTCACACTCCAGACTTCACCTTCTCCTTCTCATTCTTCTGTTTCTTCTGATTCACCCTCCAGACTTCATCTTCTCCTTCTCCTTCTTCTACTTCTTCTGATTCACCCTCCAGACTTCACCTTCTCCTTCTCCTTCTTCTACTTCTTCTGATTCACCCTCCAGACTTCATCTTCTATTTCTCCTTCTTCTACTTCTTCTGATTCACCCTCCAGACTTCACCTTCTCCTTCTCCTTCTTCTGCTTCTTCTGATTCACCCTCCAGACTTCACCTTCTCCTTCTCCTTATTCTGCTTCTTCTGATTCACCCTCCAGACTTCACCTTCTCCTTCTCCTTCTTCTACTTCTTCTGATTCACCCTCCAGACTTCACCTTCTCCTTCTCCTTCTTCTGCTTCTTCTGATTCACCCTCCAGACTTCACCTTCTCCTTCTCCTTCTTCTGCTTCTTCTGATTCACCCTCCAGACTTCACCTTCTCCTTCTCCTTCGTCTCCTTCTTCTGATTCACCCTCCAGACTACACCTTCTCCTTCTCCTTCTTCTACTTCTTCTGATTCACACTCCAGACTTCACCTTCTCCTTCTCCTTCGTCTACTTCTTCTGATTCACCCTCCAGACTTCACCTTCTCCTTCTCCTTCTTCTGTTTCTTCTGATTCACCCTCCAGACTTCATCTTTTCCTTCTCCTTCTTCTCCTTCTTCTGATTCACCCTCCAGACTTCACCTTCTCCTTCTCCTTCTTCTACTTCTTCTGATTCACCCTCCAGACTTCATCTTCTCCTTCTCCTTCTTCTACTTCTTCTGATTCACCCTCCAGACTTCACCTTCTCCTTCTCCTTCTTCTGCTTCTTCTGATTCACCCTCCAGACTTCACCTTCTCCTTCTCCTTATTCTGCTTCTTCTGATTCACCTCCAGACTTCACCTTCTCCTTCTCCTTTTTCTGTTTCTTCTGATTCACCCTCCAGACTTCACCTTCTCCTTCTCCTTCGTCTCCTTCTTCTGATTCACCCTCCAGACTACACCTTCTCCTTCTCCTTCTTCTACTTCTTCTGATTCACCCTCCAGACTTCACCTTCTCCTTCTCCTTATTCTGCTTCTTCTGATTCACCCTCCAGACTTCACCTTCTCCTTCTCCTTCTTCTACTTCTTCTGATTCACCCTCCAGACTTCACCTTCTCCTTCTCCTTCTTCTGCTTCTTCTGATTCACCCTCCAGACTTCATCTTCTCCTTCTCCTTCTTCTACTTCTTCTGATTCACCCTCCAGACTTCACCTTCTCCTTCTCCTTCTTCTGCTTCTTCTGATTCACCCTCCAGACTTCAACTTCTCCTTCTCCTTCTTCTACTTCTTCTGATTCACCCTCCAGACTTCACCTTCTCCTTCTCCTTCTTCTGCTTCTTCTGATTCACCCTCCAGACTTCACCTTCTCCTTCTCCTTATTCTGCTTCTTCTGATTCACCCTCCAGACTTCACCTTCTCCTTCTCCTTCTTCTACTTCTTCTGATTCACCCTCCAGACTTCACCTTCTCCTTCTCCTTCTTCTGCTTCTTCTGATTCACCCTCCAGACTTCACCTTCTCCTTCTCCTTCGTCTACTTCTTCTGATTCACCCTCCAGACTACACCTTCTCCTTCTCCTTCTTCTACTTCTTCTGATTCACCCTCCAGACTTCACCTTCTCCTTCTCCTTCTTCTGTTTCTTCTGATTCACCCTCCAGACTTCATCTTTTCCTTCTCCTTCTTCTCCTTCTTCTGATTCACCCTCCAGACTTCACCTTCTCCTTCTCCTTCTTCTACTTCTTCTGATTCACCCTCCAGACTTCATCTTCTCCTTCTCCTTCTTCTACTTCTTCTGATTCACCCTCCAGACTTCACCTTCTCCTTCTCCTTCTTCTGCTTCTTCTGATTCACCCTCCAGACTTCACCTTCTCCTTCTCCTTATTCTGCTTCTTCTGATTCACCTCCAGACTTCACCTTCTCCTTCTCCTTCTTCTGTTTCTTCTGATTCACCCTCCAGACTTCACCTTCTCCTTCTCCTTCTTCTGCTTCTTCTGATTCACCCTCCAGACTTCACCTTCTCCTTCTCCTTCTTCTACTTCTTCTGATTCACCCTCCAGACTTCACCTTCTCCTTCTCCTTCTTCTGTTTCTTCTGATTCACCCTCCAGACTTCATCTTCTCCTTCTCCTTCTTCTACTTCTTCTGATTCACCCTCCAGACTTCACCTTCTCCTTCTCCTTCTTCTACTTCTTCTGATTCACCCTCCGGACTTCATCTTCTCCTTCTCCTTCTTCTGCTTCTTCTGATTCACCCTCCAGACTTCACCTTCTCCTTCTCCTTCTTCTGCTTCTTCTGATTCACCCTCCAGACTTCAACTTCTCCTTCTCCTTCTTCTACTTCTTCTGTTTCACCCTCCAGACTTCACCTTCTCCTTCTCCTTCTTCTACTTCTTCTGATTCACCCTCCAGTCTTCACCTTCTCCTTCTCCTTCTTCTGTTTCTTCTGCTTCACCCTCCAGACTTCAACTTCTCCTTCTCTTTCTTCTGCTTCTTCTGATTCACCCTCCAGACTTCACCTTCTCCTTCTCCTTCTTCTGATTCTTCTGATTCACCCTCCAGACTTCACCTTCTCCTTCTCCTTCTTCTGCTTCTTCTGTTTCACCCTCCTGACTTCACCTTCTCCTTCTCCTTCTTCTACTTCTTCTGATTCCCCCTCCAGACTTCACCTTCTCCTTCTCCTTCTTCTACTTCTTCTGCTTCACCCTCCAGACTTCACCTTCTCCTTCTCCTCCTTCTACTTCTTCTGATTCACCCTCCAGACTTCACCTTCTCCTTCTCCTTCTTCTGCTTCTTCTGATTCACCCTCCAGACTTCACCTTCTCATTCTCCTTCTTCTCCTTCTTCTGCTGCGCCCTCCAGACTTCACCTTCTCCTTCTCCTTCTTCTGCTTCTTCTGCTTCACACTCCAGACTTCACCTTCTCCTTCTCCTTCTTCTGCTTCTTCTGCTGCGCCCTCCAGGCTTCACCTTCTCCTTCTCCTTCTTCTGCTTCTTCTGCTTCACCGTCCTGACTTCACCTTCTCCTTCTCCTTCTTCTACTTCTTCTGATTCACCCTCCAGACTTCATCTTCTCCTTCTCCTTCTTCTGCTTCTTCTGATTCACCCTCCAGACTTCACCTTCTCCTTCTCCTTCTTCTACTTCTTCTGATTCACCCTCCAGACTTCACCTTCTCCTTCTCCTTCTTCTACTTCTTCTGATTCACCCTCCAGTCTTCACCTTCTCCTTCTCCGTCTTCTGTTTCTTCTGCTTCACCCTCCAGACTTCACCTTCTCCTTCTCTTTCTTCTGCTTCTTCTGATTCACCCTCCAGACTTCACATTCTCCTTCTCCTTCTTCTGATTCTTCTGATTCACCCTCCAGACTTCACCTTCTCCTTCTCCTTCTTCTGCTTCTTCTGATTCACCCTCCTGACTTCACCTTCTCCTTCTCCTTCTTCTACTTCTTCTGATTCACCCTCCTGACTTCACCTTCTCCTTCTCCTTCTTCTACTTCTTCTGCTTCACCCTCCAGACTTCACCTTCTCCTTCTCCTTCTTCTACTTCTTCTGATTCACCCTCCAGACTTCACCTTCTCCTTCTCCTTCTTCTGCTTCTTCTGATTCACCCTCCAGACTTCACCTTCTCCTTCTCCTTATTCTGCTTCTTCTGATTCACCCTCCAGACTTCAACTTCTCCTTCTCCTTATTCTGCTTCTTCTGATTCACCCTCCAGACTTCACCTTCTCCTTCTCCTTCCTTTGCTTCTTCTGATTCACCCTCCAGACTTCACCTTCTCCTTCTCCTTCTTCTGATTCTTCTGATTCACCCTCCAGACTTCACCTTCTCCTTCTCCATCTTCTGCTTCTTCTGATTCACCCTCCTGACTTCACCTTCTCCTTCTCCTTCTTCTACTTCTTCTGATTCACCCTCCTGACTTCACCTTCTCCTTCTCCATCTTCTACTTCTTCAGCTTCACCCTCCAGACTTCAACTTCTCCTTCTCCTTCTTCTACTTCTTCTGATTCACCCTCCAGACTTCACCTTCTCCTTCTCCTTCTTCTGCTTCTTCTGATTCACCCTCCAGACTTCACCTTCTCCTTCTCCTTCTTCTGCTTCTTCTGATTCACCCTCCAGACTTCACCTTCTCCTTCTCCTTCTTCTACTTCTTCTGATTCACCCTCCAGACTTCACCTTCTCCTTCTCCTTCTTCTGCTTCTTCTGATTCACCCTCCAGACTTCACCTTCTCCTTCTCCTTCGTCTCCTTCTTCTGATTCACCCTCCAGACTACACCTTCTCCTTCTCCTTCTTCTACTTCTTCTGATTCACACTCCAGACTTCACCTTCTCCTTCTCCTTCGTCTACTTCTTCTGATTCACCCTCCAGACTTCACCTTCTCCTTCTCCTTCTTCTGTTTCTTCTGATTCACCCTCCAGACTTCATCTTTTCCTTCTCCTTCTTCTCCTTCTTCTGATTCACCCTCCAGACTTCACCTTCTCCTTCTCCTTCTTCTACTTCTTCTGATTCACCCTCCAGACTTCATCTTCTCCTTCTCCTTCTTCTACTTCTTCTGATTCACCCTCCAGACTTCACCTTCTCCTTCTCCTTCTTCTGCTTCTTCTGATTCACCCTCCAGACTTCACCTTCTCCTTCTCCTTATTCTGCTTCTTCTGATTCACCTCCAGACTTCACCTTCTCCTTCTCCTTCTTCTGTTTCTTCTGATTCACCCTCCAGACTTCACCTTCTCCTTCTCCTTCGTCTCCTTCTTCTGATTCACCCTCCAGACTACACCTTCTCCTTCTCCTTCTTCTACTTCTTCTGATTCACCCTCCAGACTTCACCTTCTCCTTCTCCTTATTCTGCTTCTTCTGATTCACCCTCCAGACTTCAGCTTCTCCTTCTCCTTCTTCTACTTCTTCTGATTCACCCTCCAGACTTCACCTTCTCCTTCTCCTTCTTCTGCTTCTTCTGATTCACCCTCCAGACTTCACCTTCTCCTTCTCCTTCTTCTACTTCTTCTGATTCACCCTCCAGACTTCACCTTCTCCTTCTCCTTCTTCTACTTCTTCTGATTCACCCTCCAGACTTCATCTTCTATTTCTCCTTCTTCTACTTCTTCTGATTCACCCTCCAGACTTCACCTTCTCCTTCTCCTTCTTCTGCTTCTTCTGATTCACCCTCCAGACTTCACCTTCTCCTTCTCCTTCTTCTGTTTCTTCTGATTCACCCTCCAGACTTCACCTTCTCCTTCTCCTTCGTCTCCTTCTTCTGATTCACCCTCCAGACTACACCTTCTCCTTCTCCTTCTTCTACTTCTTCTGATTCACCCTCCAGACTTCACCTTCTCCTTCTCCTTATTCTGCTTCTTCTGATTCACCCTCCAGACTTCACCTTCTCCTTCTCCTTCTTCTACTTCTTCTGATTCACCCTCCAGACTTCACCTTCTCCTTCTCCTTCTTCTGCTTCTTCTGATTCACCCTCCAGACTTCATCTTCTCCTTCTCCTTCTTCTACTTCTTCTGATTCACCCTCCAGACTTCACCTTCTCCTTCTCCTTCTTCTACTTCTTCTGATTCACCCTCCAGACTTCATCTTCTATTTCTCCTTCTTCTACTTCTTCTGATTCACCCTCCAGACTTCACCTTCTCCTTCTCCTTCTTCTGCTTCTTCTGATTCACCCTCCAGACTTCACCTTCTCCTTCTCCTTATTCTGCTTCTTCTGATTCACCCTCCAGACTTCACCTTCTCCTTCTCCTTCTTCTACTTCTTCTGATTCACCCTCCAGACTTCACCTTCTCCTTCTCCTTCTTCTGCTTCTTCTGATTCACCCTCCAGACTTCACCTTCTCCTTCTCCTTCGTCTACTTCTTCTGATTCACCCTCCAGACTACACCTTCTCCTTCTCCTTCTTCTACTTCTTCTGATTCACCCTCCAGACTTCACCTTCTCCTTCTCCTTCTTCTGTTTCTTCTGATTCACCCTCCAGACTTCATCTTTTCCTTCTCCTTCTTCTCCTTCTTCTGATTCACCCTCCAGACTTCACCTTCTCCTTCTCCTTCTTCTACTTCTTCTGATTCACCCTCCAGACTTCATCTTCTCCTTCTCCTTCTTCTACTTCTTCTGATTCACCCTCCAGACTTCACCTTCTCCTTCTCCTTCTTCTGCTTCTTCTGATTCACCCTCCAGACTTCACCTTCTCCTTCTCCTTATTCTGCTTCTTCTGATTCACCTCCAGACTTCACCTTCTCCTTCTCCTTCTTCTGTTTCTTCTGATTCACCCTCCAGACTTCACCTTCTCCTTCTCCTTCTTCTGCTTCTTCTGATTCACCCTCCAGACTTCACCTTCTCCTTCTCCTTCTTCTACTTCTTCTGATTCACCCTCCAGACTTAACCTTCTCCTTCTCCTTCTTCTGCTTCTTCTGATTCACCCTCCAGACTTCACCTTCTCCTTCTCCTTCGTCTACTTCTTCTGATTCACCCTCCAGACGACACCTTCTCCTTCTCCTTCTTCTACTTCTTCTGATTCACCCTCCAGACTTCACCTTCTCCTTCTCCTTCTTCTGTTTCTTCTGATTCACCCTCCAGACTTCATCTTCTCCTTCTCCTTCTTCTACTTCTTCTGATTCACCCTCCAGACTTCACCTTCTCCTTCTCCTTCTTCTACTTCTTCTGATTCACCCTCCGGACTTCATCTTCTCCTTCTCCTTCTTCTGCTTCTTCTGATTCACCCTCCAGACTTCACCTTCTCCTTCTCCTTCTTCTGCTTCTTCTGATTCACCCTCCAGACTTCAACTTCTCCTTCTCCTTCTTCTACTTCTTCTGTTTCACCCTCCAGACTTCACCTTCTCCTTCTCCTTCTTCTACTTCTTCTGATTCACCCTCCAGTCTTCACCTTCTCCTTCTCCTTCTTCTGTTTCTTCTGCTTCACCCTCCAGACTTCACCTTCTCCTTCTCCTTCTTCTACTTCTTCTGATTCACCCTCCAGACTTCACCTTCTCCTTCTCCTTCTTCTGCTTCTTCTGATTCACCCTCCAGACTTCACCTTCTCCTTCTCCTTCGTCTACTTCTTCTGATTCACCCTCCAGACTACACCTTCTCCTTCTCCTTCTTC
This sequence comes from Somniosus microcephalus, assembly GCF_052327205.1. Lineage (NCBI taxonomy): Eukaryota > Metazoa > Chordata > Chondrichthyes > Squaliformes > Somniosidae > Somniosus > Somniosus microcephalus. Next base: position 17,294 of record NW_028225575.1, read on the forward strand.
TACTTCTTCTGATTCACCCTCCAGACTTCACCTTCTCCTTCTCCTTCTTCTGTTTCTTCTGATTCACCCTCCAGACTTCATCTTTTCCTTCTCCTTCTTCTCCTTCTTCTGATTCACCCTCCAGACTTCAGCTTCTCCTTCTCCTTCTTCTACTTCTTCTGATTCACCCTCCAGACTTCATCTTCTCCTTCTCCTTCTTCTACTTCTTCTGATTCACCCTCCAGACTTCACCTTCTCCTTCTCCTTCTTCTGCTTCTTCTGATTCACCCTCCAGACTTCACCTTCTCCTTCTCCTTATTCTGCTTCTTCTGATTCACCTCCAGACTTCACCTTCTCCTTCTCCTTCTTCTGTTTCTTCTGATTCACCCTCCAGACTTCACCTTCTCCTTCTCCTTCTTCTGCTTCTTCTGATTCACCCTCCAGACTTCACCTTCTCCTTCTCCTTCTTCTACTTCTTCTGATTCACCCTCCAGACTTCACCTTCTCCTTCTCCTTCTTCTGTTTCTTCTGATTCACCCTCCAGACTTCATCTTCTCCTTCTCCTTCTTCTACTTCTTCTGATTCACCCTCCAGACTTCACCTTCTCCTTCTACTTCTTCTACTTCTTCTGATTCACCCTCCGGACTTCATCTTCTCCTTCTCCTTCTTCTGCTTCTTCTGATTCACCCTCCAGACTTCACCTTCTCCTTCTCCTTCTTCTGCTTCTTCTGATTCACCCTCCAGACTTCAACTTCTCCTTCTCCTTCTTCTACTTCTTCTGTTTCACCCTCCAGACTTCACCTTCTCCTTCTCCTTCTTCTACTTCTTCTGATTCACCCTCCAGTCTTCACCTTCTCCTTCTCCTTCTTCTGTTTCTTCTGCTTCACCCTCCAGACTTCAACTTCTCCTTCTCTTTCTTCTGCTTCTTCTGATTCACCCTCCAGACTTCACCTTCTCCTTCTCCTTCTTCTGATTCTTCTGATTCACCCTCCAGACTTCACCTTCTCCTTCTCCTTCTTCTGCTTCTTCTGTTTCACCCTCCTGACTTCACCTTCTCCTTCTCCTTCTTCTACTTCTTCTGATTCACACTCCAGACTTCACCTTCTCCTTCTCCTTCGTCTACTTCTTCTGCTTCACCCTCCAGACTTCACCTTCTCCTTCTCCTTCTTCTACTTCTTCTGATTCACCCTCCAGACTTCATCTTTTCCTTCTCCTTCTTCTCCTTCTTCTGATTCACCCTCCAGACTTCACCTTCTCCTTCTCCTTCTTCTACTTCTTCTGATTCACCCTCCAGACTTCATCTTCTCCTTCTCCTTCTTCTACTTCTTCTGATTCACCCTCCAGACTTCACCTTCTCCTTCTCCTTCTTCTGCTTCTTCTGATTCACCCTCCAGACTTCACCTTCTCCTTCTCCTTATTCTGCTTCTTCTGATTCACCTCCAGACTTCACCTTCTCCTTCTCCTTCTTCTGTTTCTTCTGATTCACCCTCCAGACTTCACCTTCTCCTTCTCCTTCGTCTCCTTCTTCTGATTCACCCTCCAGACTACACCTTCTCCTTCTCCTTCTTCTACTTCTTCTGATTCACCCTCCAGACTTCACCTTCTCCTTCTCCTTATTCTGCTTCTTCTGATTCACCCTCCAGACTTCACCTTCTCCTTCTCCTTCTTCTACTTCTTCTGATTCACCCTCCAGACTTCACCTTCTCCTTCTCCTTCTTCTGCTTCTTCTGATTCACCCTCCAGACTTCATCTTCTCCTTCTCCTTCTTCTACTTCTTCTGATTCACCCTCCAGACTTCACCTTCTCCTTCTCCTTCTTCTACTTCTTCTGATTCACCCTCCAGACTTCATCTTCTATTTCTCCTTCTTCTACTTCTTCTGATTCACCCTCCAGACTTCACCTTCTCCTTCTCCTTCTTCTGCTTCTTCTGATTCACCCTCCAGACTTCACCTTCTCCTTCTCCTTATTCTGCTTCTTCTGATTCACCCTCCAGACTTCACCTTCTCCTTCTCCTTCTTCTATTTCTTCTGATTCACCCTCCAGACTTCACCTTCTCCTTCTCCTTCTTCTGCTTCTTCTGATTCACCCTCCAGACTTCACCTTCTCCTTCTCCTTCGTCTACTTCTTCTGATTCACCCTCCAGACTACACCTTCTCCTTCTCCTTCTTCTACTTCTTCTGATTCACCCTCCAGACTTCACCTTCTCCTTCTCCTTCTTCTGTTTCTTCTGATTCACCCTCCAGACTTCATCTTTTCCTTCTCCTTCTTCTCCTTCTTCTGATTCACCCTCCAGACTTCACCTTCTCCTTCTCCTTCTTCTACTTCTTCTGATTCACCCTCCAGACTTCATCTTCTCCTTCTCCTTCTTCTACTTCTTCTGATTCACCCTCCAGACTTCACCTTCTCCTTCTCCTTCTTCTGCTTCTTCTGATTCACCCTCCAGACTTTACCTTCTCCTTCTCCTTATTCTGCTTCTTCTGATTCACCTCCAGACTTCACCTTCTCCTTCTCCTTCTTCTGTTTCTTCTGATTCACCCTCCAGACTTCACCTTCTCCTTCTCCTTCTTCTGCTTCTTCTGATTCACCCTCCAGACTTCACCTTCTCCTTCTCCTTCTTCTACTTCTTCTGATTCACCCTCCAGACTTAACCTTCTCCTTCTCCTTCTTCTGCTTCTTCTGATTCACCCTCCAGACTTCACCTTCTCCTTCTCCTTCGTCTACTTCTTCTGATTCACCCTCCAGACGACACCTTCTCCTTCTCCTTCTTCTACTTCTTCTGATTCACCCTCCAGACTTCACCTTCTCCTTCTCCTTCTTCTGTTTCTTCTGATTCACCCTCCAGACTTCATCTTCTCCTTCTCCTTCTTCTACTTCTTCTGATTCACCCTCCAGACTTCACCTTCTCCTTCTCCTTCTTCTACTTCTTCTGATTCACCCTCCGGACTTCATCTTCTCCTTCTCCTTCTTCTGCTTCTTCTGATTCACCCTCCAGACTTCACCTTCTCCTTCTCCTTCTTCTGCTTCTTCTGATTCACCCTCCAGACTTCAACTTCTCCTTCTCCTTCTTCTACTTCTTCTGTTTCACCCTCCAGACTTCACCTTCTCCTTCTCCTTCTTCTACTTCTTCTGATTCACCCTCCAGTCTTCACCTTCTCCTTCTCCTTCTTCTGTTTCTTCTGCTTCACCCTCCAGACTTCACCTTCTCCTTCTCTTTCTTCTGCTTCTTCTGATTCACCCTCCAGACTTCACCTTCTCCTTCTCCTTCTTCTGATTCTTCTGATTCACCCTCCAGACTTCACCTTCTCCTTCTCCTTCTTCTGCTTCTTCTGTTTCACCCTCCTGACTTCACCTTCTCCTTCTCCTTCTTCTACTTCTTCTGATTCCCCCTCCAGACTTCACCTTCTCCTTCTCCTTCTTCTACTTCTTCTGCTTCACCCTCCAGACTTCACCTTCTCCTTCTCCTTCTTCTACTTCTTCTGATTCACCCTCCAGACTTCACCTTCTCCTTCTCCTTCTTCTGCTTCTTCTGATTCCCCCTCCAGACTTCACCTTCTCCTTCTCCTTCTTCTACTTCTTCTGCTTCACCCTCCAGACTTCACCTTCTCCTTCTCCTTCTTCTACTTCTTCTGATTCACCCTCCAGACTTCACCTTTTCCTTCTCCTTCTTCTCCTTCTTCTGATTCACCCTCCAGACTTCACCTTCTCCTTCTCCTTCTTCTACTTCTTCTGATTCACCCTCCAGACTTCATCTTCTCCTTCTCCTTCTTCTACTTCTTCTGATTCACCCTCCAGACTTCACCTTCTCCTTCTCCTTCTTCTGCTTCTTCTGATTCACCCTCCAGACTTCACCTTCTCCTTCTCCTTATTCTGCTTCTTCTGATTCACCTCCAGACTTCACCTTCTCCTTCTCCTTCTTCTGTTTCTTCTGATTCACCCTCCAGACTTCACCTTCTCCTTCTCCTTCGTCTCCTTCTTCTGATTCACCCTCCAGACTACACCTTCTCCTTCTCCTTCTTCTACTTCTTCTGATTCACCCTCCAGACTTCACCTTCTCCTTCTCCTTATTCTGCTTCTTCTGATTCACCCTCCAGACTTCACCTTCTCCTTCTCCTTCTTCTACTTCTTCTGATTCACCCTCCAGACTTCACCTTCTCCTTCTCCTTCTTCTGCTTCTTCTGATTCACCCTCCAGACTTCATCTTCTCCTTCTCCTTCTTCTACTTCTTCTGATTCACCCTGCAGACTTCACCTTCTCCTTCTCCTTCTTCTACTTCTTCTGATTCACCCTCCAGACTTCATCTTCTATTTCTCCTTCTTCTACTTCTTCTGATTCACCCTCCAGACTTCACCTTCTCCTTCTCCTTCTTCTGCTTCTTCTGATTCACCCTCCAGACTTCACCTTCTCCTTCTCCTTATTCTGCTTCTTCTGATTCACCCTCCAGACTTCACCTTCTCCTTCTCCTTCTTCTATTTCTTCTGATTCACCCTCCAGACTTCACCTTCTCCTTCTCCTTCTTCTGCTTCTTCTGATTCACCCTCCAGACTTCACCTTCTCCTTCTCCTTCGTCTACTTCTTCTGATTCACCCTCCAGACTACACCTTCTCCTTCTCCTTCTTCTACTTCTTCTGATTCACCCTCCAGACTTCACCTTCTCCTTCTCCTTCTTCTGTTTCTTCTGATTCACCCTCCAGACTTCATCTTTTCCTTCTCCTTCTTCTCCTTCTTCTGATTCACCCTCCAGACTTCACCTTCTCCTTCTCCTTCTTCTACTTCTTCTGATTCACCCTCCAGACTTCATCTTCTCCTTCTCCTTCTTCTACTTCTTCTGATTCACCCTCCAGACTTCACCTTCTCCTTCTCCTTCTTCTGCTTCTTCTGATTCACCCTCCAGACTTCACCTTCTCCTTCTCCTTATTCTGCTTCTTCTGATTCACCTCCAGACTTCACCTTCTCCTTCTCCTTCTTCTGTTTCTTCTGATTCACCCTCCAGACTTCACCTTCTCCTTCTCCTTCTTCTGCTTCTTCTGATTCACCCTCCAGACTTCACCTTCTCCTTCTCCTTCTTCTACTTCTTCTGATTCACCCTCCAGACTTAACCTTCTCCTTCTCCTTCTTCTGCTTCTTCTGATTCACCCTCCAGACTTCACCTTCTCCTTCTCCTTCGTCTACTTCTTCTGATTCACCCTCCAGACGACACCTTCTCCTTCTCCTTCTTCTACTTCTTCTGATTCACCCTCCAGACTTCACCTTCTCCTTCTCCTTCTTCTGTTTCTTCTGATTCACCCTCCAGACTTCATCTTCTCCTTCTCCTTCTTCTACTTCTTCTGATTCACCCTCCAGACTTCACCTTCTCCTTCTCCTTCTTCTACTTCTTCTGATTCACCCTCCGGACTTCATCTTCTCCTTCTCCTTCTTCTGCTTCTTCTGATTCACCCTCCAGACTTCACCTTCTCCTTCTCCTTCTTCTGCTTCTTCTGATTCACCCTCCAGACTTCAACTTCTCCTTCTCCTTCTTCTACTTCTTCTGTTTCACCCTCCAGACTTCACCTTCTCCTTCTCCTTCTTCTACTTCTTCTGATTCACCCTCCAGTCTTCACCTTCTCCTTCTCCTTCTTCTGTTTCTTCTGCTTCACCCTCCAGACTTCACCTTCTCCTTCTCTTTCTTCTGCTTCTTCTGATTCACCCTCCAGACTTCACCTTCTCCTTCTCCTTCTTCTGATTCTTCTGATTCACCCTCCAGACTTCACCTTCTCCTTCTCCTTCTTCTGCTTCTTCTGTTTCACCCTCCTGACTTCACCTTCTCCTTCTCCTTCTTCTACTTCTTCTGATTCCCCCTCCAGACTTCACCTTCTCCTTCTCCTTCTTCTACTTCTTCTGCTTCACCCTCCAGACTTCACCTTCTCCTTCTCCTTCTTCTACTTCTTCTGATTCACCCTCCAGACTTCACCTTCTCCTTCTCCTTCTTCTGCTTCTTCTGATTCACCCTCCAGACTTCACCTTCTCATTCTCCTTCTTCTGCTTCTTCTGCTTCACCGTCCTGACTTCACCTTCTCCTTCTCCTTCTTCTACTTCTTCTGCTACACCCCCCTGACTTCACCTGCTCCTTCTCCTTCTTCTGCTTCTTCTGATTCACCCTTCTGACTTCACCTTCTCCTTCTCCTTCTTCTGCTTCTTCTGATTCACCCTCCAGACTTCAACTTCTCCTTCTCCTTATTCTGCTTCTTCTGATTCACCCTCCAGACTTCACCTTCTCCTGCTCCTTCTTCTGCTTCTTCTGATTCACCCTCCAGACTTCACCTTCTCCTTCTCCTTCTTCTGCTTCTTCTGATTCACCCTCCAGACTTCACCTTCTCCTTCTCCTTCTTCTACTTCTTCTGATTCACCCTCCAGACTTCACCTTCTCCTTCTCCTTCTTCTACTTCTTCTGATTCACCCTCCAGTCTTCACCTTCTCCTTTTCCTTCTTCTGTTTCTTCTGCTTCACCCTCCAGACTTCACCTTCTCCTTCTCTTTCTTCTGCTTCTTCTGCTTCACCCTCCAGACTTCACCTTCTCCTTCTCCTTCTTCTGATTCTTCTGATTCACCCTCCAGACTTCACCTTCTCTATCTCCTTCTTCTGCTTCTTCTGATTCACCCTCCTGACTTCACCTTCTCCTTCTCCTTCTTCTACTTCTTCTGATTCACCCTCCTGACTTCACCTTCTCCTTCTCCTTCTTCTACTTCTTCTGATTCACCCTCCAGACTTCACCTTCTCCTTCTCCTTCTTCTGCTTCTTCTGATTCACCCTCCAGACTTCACCTTCTCCTTCTCCTTATTCTGCTTCTTCTGATTCACCCTCCAGACTTCACCTTCTCCTTCTCCTTCTTCTGCTTCTTCTGATTCACCCTCCAGACTTCACCTTCTCCTTCTCCTTCTTCTGCTTCTTCTGATTCACCCTCCAGACTTCACCTTCTCCTTCTCCTTCTTCTGCTTCTTCTGATTCACCCTCCAGACTTCACCTTCTCCTTCTCCTTCTTCTACTTCTTCTGATTCACCCTCCAGACTTCACCTTCTCCTTCTCCTTCTTCTGCTTCTTCTGATTCACCCTCCTGACTTCACCTTCTCCTTCTCCTTCTTCTACATCTTCTGATTCACCCTCCTGACTTCACCTTCTCCTTCTCCTTCTTCTACTTCTTCTGCTTCACCCTCCAGACTTCACCTTCTCCTTCTCCTTCTTCTACTTCTTCTGATTCACCCTCCAGACTTCACCTTCTCCTTCTCCTTCTTCTACTTCTTCTGATTCACCCTCCAGACTTCACCTTCTCCTTCTCCTTCTTCTACTTCTTCTGATTCACCCTCCAGACTTCACCTTCTACTTCTCCTTCTTCTGCTTCTTCTGATTCACCCTCCAGACTTCACCTTCTCCTTCTCCTTATTCTGCTTCTTCTGAATCACCCTCCAGACTTCACCTTCTCCTTCTTCTGCTTCTTCTGATTCACCCTCCAGACTTCACCTTCTCCTTCTCCTTCTTCTGCTTCTTCTGATTCACCCTCCAGACTTCACCTTCACCTTCTCCTTCTTCTACTTCTTCTGATTCACCCTCCAGACTTCACCTTCTCCATCTCCTTCTTCTGCTTCTTCTGATTCACCCTCCAGACTTCACCTTCTCCTTCTCCTTCGTCTACTTCTTCTGATTCACCCTCCAGACTTCACCTTCTCCTTCTCCTTCTTCTGCTTCTTCTGATTCACCCTCCAGACTTCACCTTCTCCTTCTCCTTCTTCTACTTCTTCTGATTCACCCTCCAGACTTCACCTTCTCCTTCTCCTTCTTCTACTTCTTCTGATTCACCCTCCAGTCTTCACCTTCTCCTTCTCCTTCTTCTGTTTCTTCTGCTTCACCCTCCAGACTTCACCTTCTCCTTCTCTTTCTTCTGCTTCTTCTGATTCACCCTCCAGACTTCACCTTCTCCTTCTCCTTCTTCTGATTCTTCTGATTCACCCTCCAGACTTCACCTTCTCCTTCTCCTTCTTCTGCTTCTTCTGTTTCACCCTCCTGACTTCACCTTCTCCTTCTCCTTCTTCTACTTCTTCTGATTCCCCCTCCAGACTTCACCTTCTCCTTCTCCTTCTTCTACTTCTTCTGCTTCACCCTCCAGACTTCACCTTCTCCTTCTCCTTCTTCTACTTCTTCTGATTCACCCTCCAGACTTCACCTTCTCCTTCTCCTTCTTCTGCTTCTTCTGATTCACCCTCCAGACTTCACCTTCTCATTCTCCTTCTTCTGCTTCTTCTGCTTCACCGTCCTGACTTCACCTTCTCCTTCTCCTTCTTCTACTTCTTCTGCTACACCCCCCTGACTTCACCTGCTCCTTCTCCTTCTTCTGCTTCTTCTGATTCACCCTTCTGACTTCACCTTCTCCTTCTCCTTCTTCTGCTTCTTCTGATTCACCCTCCAGACTTCAACTTCTCCTTCTCCTTATTCTGCTTCTTCTGATTCACCCTCCAGACTTCACCTTCTCCTGCTCCTTCTTCTGCTTCTTCTGATTCACCCTCCAGACTTCACCTTCTCCTTCTCCTTCTTCTGCTTCTTCTGATTCACCCTCCAGACTTCACCTTCTCCTTCTCCTTCTTCTACTTCTTCTGATTCACCCTCCAGACTTCACCTTCTCCTTCTCCTTCTTCTACTTCTTCTGATTCACCCTCCAGTCTTCACCTTCTCCTTTTCCTTCTTCTGTTTCTTCTGCTTCACCCTCCAGACTTCACCTTCTCCTTCTCTTTCTTCTGCTTCTTCTGCTTCACCCTCCAGACTTCACCTTCTCCTTCTCCTTCTTCTGATTCTTCTGATTCACCCTCCAGACTTCACCTTCTCTATCTCCTTCTTCTGCTTCTTCTGATTCACCCTCCTGACTTCACCTTCTCCTTCTCCTTCTTCTACTTCTTCTGATTCACCCTCCTGACTTCACCTTCTCCTTCTCCTTCTTCTACTTCTTCTGATTCACCCTCCAGACTTCACCTTCTCCTTCTCCTTCTTCTGCTTCTTCTGATTCACCCTCCAGACTTCACCTTCTCCTTCTCCTTATTCTGCTTCTTCTGATTCACCCTCCAGACTTCACCTTCTCCTTCTCCTTCTTCTGCTTCTTCTGATTCACCCTCCAGACTTCACCTTCTCCTTCTCCTTCTTCTGCTTCTTCTGATTCACCCTCCAGACTTCACCTTCTCCTTCTCCTTCTTCTGCTTCTTCTGATTCACCCTCCAGACTTCACCTTCTCCTTCTCCTTCTTCTACTTCTTCTGATTCACCCTCCAGACTTCACCTTCTCCTTCTCCTTCTTCTGCTTCTTCTGATTCACCCTCCTGACTTCACCTTCTCCTTCTCCTTCTTCTACATCTTCTGATTCACCCTCCTGACTTCACCTTCTCCTTCTCCTTCTTCTACTTCTTCTGCTTCACCCTCCAGACTTCACCTTCTCCTTCTCCTTCTTCTACTTCTTCTGATTCACCCTCCAGACTTCACCTTCTCCTTCTCCTTCTTCTACTTCTTCTGATTCACCCTCCAGACTTCACCTTCTCCTTCTCCTTCTTCTACTTCTTCTGATTCATCCTCCAGACTTCACCTTCTACTTCTCCTTCTTCTGCTTCTTCTGATTCACCCTCCAGACTTCACCTTCTCCTTCTCCTTATTCTGCTTCTTCTGAATCACCCTCCAGACTTCACCTTCTCCTTCTTCTGCTTCTTCTGATTCACCCTCCAGACTTCACCTTCTCCTTCTCCTTCTTCTGCTTCTTCTGATTCACCCTCCAGACTTCACCTTCACCTTCTCCTTCTTCTACTTCTTCTGATTCACCCTCCAGACTTCACCTTCTCCATCTCCTTCTTCTGCTTCTTCTGATTCACCCTCCAGACTTCACCTTCTCCTTCTCCTTCGTCTACTTCTTCTGATTCACCCTCCAGACTTCACCTTCTCCTTCTCCTTCTTCTGCTTCTTCTGATTCACCCTCCAGACTTCACCTTCTCCTTCTCCTTCTTCTACTTCTTCTGATTCACCCTCCAGACTTCACCTTCTCCTTCTCCTTCTTATGATTCTTCTGATTCACCCTCCAGACTTCACCTTCTCCTTCTCCTTCTTCTGCTTCTTCTGATTCACCCTCCTGACTTCACCTTCTCCTTCTCCTTCTTCTACATCTTCTGATTCACCCTCCTGAATTCACCTTCTCCTTCTCCTTCTTCTACTTCTTCTGCTTCCCCCTCCAGACTTCACCTTCTCCTTCTCCTTCTTCTACTTCTTCTGATTCACCCTCCAGACTTCACCTTCTCCTTCTCCTTCTTCTACTTCTTCTGATTCACCCTCCAGACTTCACCTTCTCCTTCTCCTTCTTCTACTTCTTCTGATTCACCCTCCAGACTTCACCTTCTCCTTCTCCTTCTTCTGCTTCTTCTGATTCACCCTCCAGACATCACCTTCTCCTTCTCCTTATTCTGCTTCTTCTGAATCACCCTCCAGACTTCACCTTCTCCTTCTCCTTCTTCTGCTTCTTCTGATTCACCCTCCAGACTTCACCTTCTCCTTCTCCTTCTTCTACTTCTTCTGATTCACCCTCCAGACTTCACCTTCTCCATCTCCTTCTTCTGCTTCGTCTGATTCACCCTCCAGACTTCACCTTCTCCTTCTCCTTCGTCTACTTCTTCTGATTCACCCTCCAGACTACACCTTCTCCTTCTCCTTCTTCTACTTCTTCTGATTCACCCTCCAGACTTCACCTTCTCCTTCTCCTTCTTCTGATTCTTCTGATTCACCCTGCCGACTTCACCTTCTCTATCTCCTTCTTCTGCTTCTTCTGATTCACCCTCCTGACTTCACCTTCTCCTTCTCCTTCTTTTACTTCTTCTGATTCACCCTCCTGACTTCACCTTCTCCTTCTCCTTCTTCTACTTCTTCTGCTTCACCCTCCAGACTTCACCTTCTCCTTCTCCTTCTTCTACTTCTTCTGATTCACCCTCCAGACTTCACCTTCTCCTTCTCCTTCTTCTGCTTCTTCTGATTCACCCTCCAGACTTCACCTTCTCCTTCTCCTTCTTCTGCTTCTTCTGATTCACCCTCCAGACTTCACCTTCTCCTTCTCCTTCTTCTGCTTCTTCTGATTCACCCTCCAGACTTCACCTTCTCCTTCTCCTTCTTCTACTTCTTCTGATTCACCCTCCAGACTTCACCTTCTCCTTCTCCTTCTTCTGCTTCTTCTGATTCACCCTCCTGACTTCACCTTCTCCTTCTCCTTCTTCTACATCTTCTGATTCACCCTCCTGACTTCACCTTCTCCTTCTCCTTCTTCTACTTCTTCTGCTTCACCCTCCAGACTTCACCTTCTCCTTCTCCTTCTTCTACTTCTTCTGATTCACCCTCCAGACTTCACCTTCTCCTTCTCCTTCTTCTACTTCTTCTGATTCACCCTCCAGACTTCACCTTCTCCTTCTCCTTCTTCTACTTCTTCTGATTCACCCTCCAGACTTCACCTTCTCCTTCTCCTTCTTCTGCTTCTTCTGATTCACCCTCCAGACTTCACCTTCTCCTTCTCCTTATTCTGCTTCTTCTGAATCACCCTCCAGACTTCACCTTCTCCTTCTCCTTCTTCTGCTTCTTCTGATTCACCCTCCAGACTTCACCTTCTCCTTCTCCTTCTTCTGCTTCTTCTGATTCACACTCCAGACTTCACCTTCACCTTCTCCTTCTTCTACTTCTTCTGATTCACCCTCCAGACTTCACCTTCTCCATCTCCTTCTTCTGCTTCTTCTGATTCACCCTCCAGACTTCACCTTCTCCTTCTCCTTCGTCTGCTTCTTCTGATTCACCCTCCAGACTTCACCTTCTCCTTCTCCTTCTTCTGCTTCTTCTGATTCACCCTCCAGACTTCACCTTCTCCTTCTCCTTCTTCTACTTCTTCTGATTCACCCTCCAGACTTCACCTTCTCCTTCACTTTCTTCTGCTTCTTCTGATTCACCCTCCAGACTTCACCTTCTCCTTCTCCTTCTTCTGATTCTTCTGATTCACCCTCCAGACTTCACCTTCTCCTTCTCCTTCTTCTGCTTCTTCTGATACACCCTCCTGACTTCACCTTCTCCTTCTCCTTCTTCTACATCTTCTGATTCACCCTCCTGACTTCACCTTCTCCTTCTCCTTCTTCTACTTCTTCTGCTTCACCCTCCAGACTTCACCTTCTCCTTCTCCTTCTTCTACTTCTTCTGATTCACCCTCCAGACTTCACCTTCTCCTTCTCCTTCTTCTACTTCTTCTGATTCACCCTCCAGACTTCACTTTCTCCTTCTCCTTCTTCTACTTCTTCTGATTCACCCTCCAGACTTCACCTTCTCCATCTCCTTCTTCTGCTTCTTCTGATTCACCCTCCAGACTTCACCTTCTCCTTCTCCTTCGTCTACTTCTTCTGATTCACCCTCCAGACTACACCTTCTCCTTCTCCTTCTTCTACTTCTTCTGATTCACCCTCCAGACTTCACCTTCTCCTTCTCCTTCTTCTGTTTCTTCTGATTCACCCTCCAGATTTCACCTTCTCCTTCTCCTTCTTCTACTACTTCTGATTCACCCTCCAGACTTCACCTTCTCCTTCTCCTTCTTCTACTTCTTCTGATTCACCCTCCAGACTTCATCTTCTCCTTCTCCTTCTTCTGCTTCTTCTGATTCACCCTCCAGACTTCACCTTCTCCTTCTCCTTCTTCTACTTCTTCTGATTCACCCTCCAGACTTCACCTTCTCCTTCTCCTTCTTCTACTTCTTCTGATTCACCCTCCAGTCTTCACCTTCTCCTTCTCCTTCTTCTGTTTCTTCTGCTTCACCCTCCAGACTTCACCTTCTCTTTCTCTTTCTTCTGCTTCTTCTGATTCACCCTCCAGACTTCACCTTCTCCTTCTCCTTCTTCTGATTCTTCTGATTCACCCTCCAGACTTCACCTTCTCCTTCTCCTTCTTCTGCTTCTTCTGATTCACCCTCCTGACTTCAAATTCTCCTTCTCCTTCTTCTACTTCTTCTGATTCACCCTCCTGACTTCACCTTCTCCTTCTCCTTCTTCTACTTCTTCTGCTTCACCCTCCAGACTTCACCTTCTCCTTCTCCTTCTTCTACTTCTTCTGATTCACCCTCCAGACTTCACCTTCTCCTTCTCCTTCTTCTGCTTCTTCTGATTCACCCTCCAGACTTCACCTTCTCCTTCTCCTTATTCTGCTTCTTCTGATTCACCCTCCAGACTTCAACTTCTCCTTCTCCTTATTCTGCTTCTTCTGATTCACCCTCCAGACTTCACCTTCTCCTTCTCCTTCCTTTGCTTCTTCTGATTCACCCTCCAGACTTCACCTTCTCCTTCTCCTTCTTCTGATTCTTCTGATTCACCCTCCAGACTTCACCTTCTCCTTCTCCATCTTCTGCTTCTTCTGATTCACCCTCCTGACTTCACCTTCTCCTTCTCCTTCTTCTACTTCTTCTGATTCACCCTCCTGACTTCACGTTCTCCTTCTCCATCTTCTACTTCTTCTGCTTCACCCTCCAGACTTCAACTTCTCCTTCTCCTTCTTCTACTTCTTCTGATTCACCCTCCAGACTTCACCTTCTCCTTCTCCTTCTTCTGCTTCTTCTGATTCACCCTCCAGACTTCACCTTCTCCTTCTCCTTCTTCTGCTTCTTCTGATTCACCCTCCAGACTTCACCTTCTCCTTCTCCTTCTTCTACTTCTTCTGATTCAGCCTCCAGACTTCACCTTCTCCTTCTCCTTCTTCTGCTTCTTCTGATTCACCCTCCAGACTTCACCTTCTCCTTCTCCTTCGTCTCCTTCTTCTGATTCACCCTCCAGACTACACCTTCTCCTTCTCCTTCTTCTACTTCTTCTGATTCACCCTCCAGACTTCACCTTCTCCTTCTCATTCTTCTGTTTCTTCTGATTCACCCTCCAGACTTCATCTTCTCCTTCTCCTTCTTCTACTTCTTCTGATTCACCCTCCAGACTTCACCTTCTCCTTCTCCTTCTTCTACTTCTTCTGATTCACCCTCCAGATTCATCTTCTATTTCTCCTTCTTCTACTTCTTCTGATTCACCCTCCAGACTTCACCTTCTCCTTCTCCTTCTTCTACTTCTTCTGATTCACCCTCCAGACTTCATCTTCTATTTCTCCTTCTTCTACTTCTTCTGATTCACACTCCAGACTTCACCTTCTCCTTCTCCTTCTTCTGCTTCTTCTGATTCACCCTCCAGACTTCACCTTCTCCTTCTCCTTCTTCTGCTTCTTCTGATTCACCCTCCACACTTCACCTTCTCCTTCTCCTTCTTCTACTTCTTCTGATTCACCCTCCAGACTTCATCTTCTATTTCTCCTTCTTCTACTTCTTCTGATTCACCCTCCAGACTTCACCTTCTCCTTCTCCTTCTTCTGCTTCTTCTGATTCACCCTCCAGACTTCACCTTCTCCTTCTCCTTATTCTGCTTCTTCTGATTCACCCTCCAGACTTCACCTTCTCCTTCTCCTTCTTCTACTTCTTCTGATTCACCCTCCAGACTTCACCTTCTCCTTCTCCTTCTTCTGCTTCTTCTGATTCACCCTCCAGACTTCACCTTCTCCTTCTCCTTCGTCTACTTCTTCTGATTCACCCTCCAGACTACACCTTCTCCATCTCCTTCTTCTACTTCTTCTGATTCACCCTCCAGACTTCATCTTCTCCTTCTCCTTCTTCTCCTTCTTCTGATTCACCCTCCAGACTTCACCTTCTCCTTCTCCTTCTTCTACTTCTTCTGATTCACCCTCCAGACTTCATCTTCTCCTTCTCCTTCTTCTACTTCTTCTGATTCACCCTCCAGACTTCACCTTCTCCTTCTCCTTCTTCTGCTTCTTCTGATTCACCCTCCAGACTTCACCATCTCCTTCTCCTTATTCTGCTTCTTCTGATTCACCTCCAGACTTCACCTTCTCCTTCTCCTTCTTCTGCTTCTTCTGATTCACCCTCCAGACTTCACCTTCTCCTTCTCCTTCTTCTGCTTCTTCTGATTCACCCTCCAGACTTCACCTTCTCCTTCTCCTTCTTCTACTTCTTCTGATTCACCCTCCAGACTTAACCTTCTCCTTCTCCTTCTTCTGCTTCTTCTGATTCACCCTCCAGACTTCACCTTCTCCTTCTCCTTCGTCTACTTCTTCTGATTCACCCTCCAGACGACACCTTCTCCTTCTCCTTCTTCTACTTCTTCTGATTCACCCTCCAGACTTCACCTTCTCCTTCTCCTTCTTCTGTTTCTTCTGATTCACCCTCCAGACTTCATCTTCTCCTTCTCCTTCTTCTACTTCTTCTGATTCACCCTCCAGACTTCACCTTCTCCTTCTCCTTCTTCTACTTCTTCTGATTCACCCTCCGGACTTCATCTTCTCCTTCTCCTTCTTCTGCTTCTTCTGATTCACCCTCCAGACTTTACCTTCTCCTTCTCCTTCTTCTGCTTCTTCTGATTCACCCTCCAGACTTCAACTTCTCCTTCTCCTTCTTCTACTTCTTCTGATTCACCCTCCAGACTTCACCTTCTCCTTCTCCTTCTTCTACTTCTTCTGATTCACCCTCCAGTCTTCACCTTCTCCTTCTCCTTCTTCTGTTTCTTCTGCTTCACCCTCCAGACTTCACCTTCTCCTTCTCTTTCTTCTGCTTCTTCTGATTCACCCTCCAGACTTCACCTTCTCCTTCTCCTTCTTCTGATTCTTCTGATTCACCCTCCAGACTTCACCTTCTCCTTCTCCTTCTTCTGCTTCTTCTGATTCCCCCTCCTGACTTCACCTTCTCCTTCTCCTTCTTCTACTTCTTCTGATTCACCCTCCTGACTTCACCTTCTCCTTCTCCTTCTTCTACTTCTTCTGCTTCACCCTCCAGACTTCACCTTCTCCTTCTCCTTCTTCTACTTCTATTGATTCACCCTCCAGACTTCACCTTCTCCTTCTCCTTCTTCTGCTTCTTCTGATTCACCCTCCAGACTTCACCTTCTCATTCTCCTTCTTCTCCTTCTTCTGCTGCGCCCTCCAGACTTCACCTTCTCCTTCTCCTTCTTCTGCTTCTTCTGCTTCAC
Organism: Somniosus microcephalus; assembly: GCF_052327205.1. Lineage (NCBI taxonomy): Eukaryota > Metazoa > Chordata > Chondrichthyes > Squaliformes > Somniosidae > Somniosus > Somniosus microcephalus. Next base: position 33,342 of record NW_028225575.1, read on the forward strand.
ACTCCAGACTTCACCTTCTCCTTCTCCTTCTTCTGCTTCTTCTGCTGCGCCCTCCAGGCTTCACCTTCTCCTTCTCCTTCTTCTGCTTCTTCTGCTTCACCGTCCTGACTTCACCTTCTCCTTCTCCTTCTTCTACTTCTTCTGCTACACCCCCCTGACTTCACCTGCTCCTTCTCCTTCTTCTGCTTCTTCTGATTCACCCTCCTGACTTCACCTTCTCCTTCTCCTTCTTCTGCTTCTTCTGATTCACCCTCCAGACTTCACCTTCTACTTCTCCTTCTTCTGCTTCTTCTGATTCACCCTCCAGACTTCACCTTCTCCTTCTCCTTCTTCTGCTTCTTCTGATTCACCCTCCAGACTTCAACTTCTCCTTCTCCTTCTTCTGCTTCTTCTGATTCACCCTCCAGACTTCACCTTCTCCTTCTCCTTCTTCTACTTCTTCTGATTCACCCTCCAGACTTCACCTTCTCCTTCTCCTTCTTCTACTTCTTCTGATTCACCCTCCAGTCTTCACCTTCTCCTTCTCCTTCTTCTGTTTCTTCTGCTTCACCCTCCAGACTTCACCTTCTCCTTCTCTTTCTTCTGCTTCTTCTGCTTCACCCTCCAGACTTCACCTTCTCCTTCTCCTTCTTCTGATTCTTCTGATTCACCCTCCAGACTTCACCTTCTCTATCTCCTTCTTCTGCTTCTTCTGATTCACCCTCCTGACTTCACCTTCTCCTTCTCCTTCTTCTACTTCTTCTGATTCACCCTCCTGACTTCACCTTCTCCTTCTCCTTCTTCTACTTCTTCAGCTTCACCCTCCAGACTTCACCTTCTCCTTCTCCTTCTTCTACTTCTTCTGATTCACCCTCCAGACTTCACCTTCTCCTTCTCCTTCTTCTGCTTCTTCTGATTCACCCTCCAGACTTCACCTTCTCCTTCTCCTTATTCTGCTTCTTCTGATTCACCCTCCAGACTTCACCTTCTCCTTCTCCTTCTTCTGCTTCTTCTGATTCACCCTCCAGACTTCACCTTCTCCTTCTCCTTCTTCTGCTTCTTCTGATTCACCCTCCAGACTTCACCTTCTCCTTCTCCTTCTTCTGCTTCTTCTGATTCACCCTCCAGACTTCACCTTCTCCTTCTCCTTCTTCTACTTCTTCTGATTCACCCTCCAGACTTCACCTTCTCCTTCTCCTTCTTCTGCTTCTTCTGATTCACCCTCCTGACTTCACCTTCTCCTTCTCCTTCTTCTACATCTTCTGATTCACCCTCCTGACTTCACCTTCTCCTTCTCCTTCTTCTACTTCTTCTGCTTCACCCTCCAGACTTCACCTTCTCCTTCTCCTTCTTCTACTTCTTCTGATTCACCTTCCAGACTTCACCTTCTCCTTCTCCTTCTTCTACTTCTTCTGATTCACCCTCCAGATTTCACCTTCTCCTTCTCCTTCTTCTACTTCTTCTGATTCACCCTCCAGACTTCACCTTCTACTTCTCCTTCTTCTGCTTCTTCTGATTCACCCTCCAGACTTCACCTTCTCCTTCTCCTTATTCTGCTTCTTCTGAATCACCCTCCAGACTTCACCTTCTCCTTCTCCTTCTTCTGCTTCTTCTGATTCACCCTCCAGACTTCACCTTCTCCTTCTCCTTCTTCTGCTTCTTCTGATTCACCTTCCACACTTCACCTTCACCTTCTCCTTCTTCTACTTCTTCTGATTCAACCTCCAGACTTCACCTTCTCCATCTCCTTCTTCTGCTTCTTCTGATTCACCCTCCAGACTTCACCTTCTCCTTCTCCTTCGTCTACTTCTTCTGATTCACCCTCCAGACTTCACCTTCTCCTTCTCCTTCTTCTGCTTCTTCTGATTCACCCTCCAGACTTCACCTTCTCCTTCTCCTTCTTCTACTTCTTCTGATTCACCCTCCAGACTTCACCTTCTCCTTCTCCTTCTTCTGATTCTTCTGATTCACCCTCCAGACTTCACCTTCTCCTTCTCCTTCTTCTGCTTCTTCTGATTCACCCTCCTGACTTCACCTTCTCCTTCTCCTTCTTCTACATCTTCTGATTCACCCTCCTGACTTCACCTTCTCCTTCTCCTTCTTCTACTTCTTCTGCTTCCCCCTCCAGACTTCACCTTCTCCTTCTCCTTCTTCTACTTCTTCTGATTCACCCTCCAGACTTCACCTTCTCCTTCTCCTTCTTCTACTTCTTCTGATTCACCCTCCAGACTTCACCTTCTCCTTCTCCTTCTTCTACTTCTTCTGATTCACCCTCCAGACTTCACCTTCTCCTTCTCCTTCTTCTGCTTCTTCTGATTCACCCTCCAGACATCACCTTCTCCTTCTCCTTATTCTGCTTCTTCTGAATCACCCTCCAGACTTCACCTTCTCCTTCTCCTTCTTCTGCTTCTTCTGATTCACCCTCCAGACTTCACCTTCTCCTTCTCCTTCTTCTACTTCTTCTGATTCACCCTCCAGACTTCACCTTCTCCATCTCCTTCTTCTGCTTCTTCTGATTCACCCTCCAGACTTCACCTTCTCCTTCTCCTTCGTCTACTTCTTCTGATTCACCCTCCAGACTACACCTTCTCCTTCTCCTTCTTCTACTTCTTCTGATTCACCCTCCAGACTTCACCTTCTCCTTCTCCTTCTTCTGTTTCTTCTGATTCCCCCTCCAGACTTCACCTTCTCCTTCTCCTTCTTCTACTACTTCTGATTCACCCTCCAGACTTCATCTTCTCCTTCTCCTTCTTCTGATTCTTCTGATTCACCCTCCAGACTTCACCTTCTCCTTCTCCTTCTTCTGCTTCTTCTGATTCACCCTCCTGACTTCACCTTCTCCTTCTCCTTCTTCTACCTCTTCTGATTCACCCTCCTGACTTCACCTTCTCCTTCTCCTTCTTCTACTTCTTCTGCTTCACCCTCCAGACTTCACCTTCTCCTTCTCCTTCTTCTACTTCTTCTGATTCACCCTCCAGACTTCACCTTCTCCTTCTCCTTCTTCTGCTTCTTCTGATTCACCCTCCAGACTTCACCTTCTCATTCTCCTTCTTCTCCTTCTTCTGCTGCGCCCTCCAGACTTCACCTTCTCCTTCTCCTTCTTCTGCTTCTTCTGCTTCACACTCCAGACTTCACCTTCTCCTTCTCCTTCTTCTGCTTCTTCTGCTGCGCCCTCCAGGCTTCACCTTCTCCTTCTCCTTCTTCTGCTTCTTCTGATTCACCCTCCAGATTTCACCTTCTCCTTCTCCTTCTTCTACTTCTTCGGATTCACCCTCCAGACTTCACCTTCTACTTCTCCTTCTTCTGCTTCTTCTGATTCACCCTCCTGACTTCACCTTCTCCTTCTCCTTCTTCTACTTCTTCTGATTCACCCTCCTGACTTCACCTTCTCCTTCTCCTTCTTCTACTTCTTCAGCTTCACCCTCCAGACTTCACCTTCTCCTTCTCCTTCTTCTACTTCTTCTGATTCACCCTCCAGACTTCACCTTCTCCTTCTCCTTCTTCTGCTTCTTCTGATTCACCCTCCAGACTTCACCTTCTCCTTCTCCTTATTCTGCTTCTTCTGATTCACCCTCCAGACTTCACTTTCTCCTTCTCCTTCTTCTGCTTCTTCTGATTCACCCTCCAGACTTCACCTTCTCCTTCTCCTTCTTCTGCTTCTTCTGATTCACCCTCCAGACTTCACCTTCTCCTTCTCCTTCTTCTGCTTCTTCTGATTCACCCTCCAGACTTCACCTTCTCCTTCTCCTTCTTCTACTTCTTCTGATTCACCCTCCAGACTTCACCTTCTCCTTCTCCTTCTTCTGCTTCTTCTGATTCACCCTCCTGACTTCACCTTCTCCTTCTCCTTCTTCTACATCTTCTGATTCACCCTCCTGACTTCACCTTCTCCTTCTCCTTCTTCTACTTCTTCTGCTTCACCCTCCAGACTTCACCTTCTCCTTCTCCTTCTTCTACTTCTTCTGATTCACCTTCCAGACTTCACCTTCTCCTTCTCCTTCTTCTACTTCTTCTGATTCACCCTCCAGATTTCACCTTCTCCTTCTCCTTCTTCTACTTCTTCTGATTCACCCTCCAGACTTCACCTTCTACTTCTCCTTCTTCTGCTTCTTCTGATTCACCCTCCAGACTTCACCTTCTCCTTCTCCTTATTCTGCTTCTTCTGAATCACCCTCCAGACTTCACCTTCTCCTTCTCCTTCTTCTGCTTCTTCTGATTCACCCTCCAGACTTCACCTTCTCCTTCTCCTTCTTCTGCTTCTTCTGATTCACCTTCCACACTTCACCTTCACCTTCTCCTTCTTCTACTTCTTCTGATTCAACCTCCAGACTTCACCTTCTCCATCTCCTTCTTCAGCTTCTTCTGATTCACCCTCCAGACTTCACCTTCTCCTTCTCCTTCGTCTACTTCTTCTGATTCACCCTCCAGACTTCACCTTCTCCTTCTCCTTCTTCTGCTTCTTCTGATTCACCCTCCAGACTTCACCTTCTCCTTCTCCTTCTTCTACTTCTTCTGATTCACCCTCCAGACTTCACCTTCTCCTTCTCCTTCTTCTGATTCTTCTGATTCACCCTCCAGACTTCACCTTCTCCTTCTCCTTCTTCTGCTTCTTCTGATTCACCCTCCTGACTTCACCTTCTCCTTCTCCTTCTTCTACATCTTCTGATTCACCCTCCTGACTTCACCTTCTCCTTCTCCTTCTTCTACTTCTTCTGCTTCCCCCTCCAGACTTCACCTTCTCCTTCTCCTTCTTCTACTTCTTCTGATTCACCCTCCAGACTTCACCTTCTCCTTCTCCTTCTTCTACTTCTTCTGATTCACCCTCCAGACTTCACCTTCTCCTTCTCCTTCTTCTACTTCTTCTGATTCACCCTCCAGACTTCACCTTCTCCTTCTCCTTCTTCTGCTTCTTCTGATTCACCCTCCAGACATCACCTTCTCCTTCTCCTTATTCTGCTTCTTCTGAATCACCCTCCAGACTTCACCTTCTCCTTCTCCTTCTTCTGCTTCTTCTGATTCACCCTCCAGACTTCACCTTCTCCTTCTCCTTCTTCTACTTCTTCTGATTCACCCTCCAGACTTCACCTTCTCCATCTCCTTCTTCTGCTTCTTCTGATTCACCCTCCAGACTTCACCTTCTCCTTCTCCTTCGTCTACTTCTTCTGATTCACCCTCCAGACTACACCTTCTCCTTCTCCTTCTTCTACTTCTTCTGATTCACCCTCCAGACTTCACCTTCTCCTTCTCCTTCTTCTGTTTCTTCTGATTCCCCCTCCAGACTTCACCTTCTCCTTCTCCTTCTTCTACTACTTCTGATTCACCCTCCAGACTTCATCTTCTCCTTCTCCTTCTTCTGATTCTTCTGATTCACCCTCCAGACTTCACCTTCTCCTTCTCCTTCTTCTGCTTCTTCTGATTCACCCTCCTGACTTCACCTTCTCCTTCTCCTTCTTCTACCTCTTCTGATTCACCCTCCTGACTTCACCTTCTCCTTCTCCTTCTTCTACTTCTTCTGCTTCAGCCTCCAGACTTCACCTTCTCCTTCTCCTTCTTCTACTTCTTCTGATTCACCCTCCAGACTTCACCTTCTCCTTCTCCTTCTTCTGCTTCTTCTGATTCACCCTCCAGACTTCACCTTCTCATTCTCCTTCTTCTCCTTCTTCTGCTGCGCCCTCCAGACTTCACCTTCTCCTTCTCCTTCTTCTGCTTCTTCTGCTTCACACTCCAGACTTCACCTTCTCCTTCTCCTTCTTCTGCTTCTTCTGCTGCGCCCTCCAGGCTTCACCTTCTCCTTCTCCTTCTTCTGCTTCTTCTGCTTCACCGTCCTGACTTCACCTTCTCCTTCTCCTTCTTCTACTTCTTCTGCTACACCCCCCTGACTTCACCTGCTCCTTCTCCTTCTTCTGCTTCTTCTGATTCACCCTCCTGACTTCACCTTCTCCTTCTCCTTCTTCTGCTTCTTCTGATTCACCCTCCAGACTTCACCTTCTCCTTCTCCTTCTTCTGCTTCTTCTGATTCACCCTCCAGACTTCACCTTCTACTTCTCCTTCTTCTGCTTCTTCTGATTCACCCTCCAGACTTCACCTTCTCCTTCTCCTTCTTCTGCTTCTTCTGATTCACCCTCCAGACTTCACCTTCTCCTTCTCCTTCTTCTACTTCTTCTGATTCACCCTCCAGACTTCAACTTCTCCTTCTCCTTCTTCTACTTCTTCTGATTCACCCTCCAGTCTTCACCTTCTCCTTCTCCTTCTTCTGTTTCTTCTGCTTCACCCTCCAGACTTCACCTTCTCCTTCTCTTTCTTCTGCTTCTTCTGCTTCACCCTCCAGACTTCACCTTCTCCTTCTCCTTCTTCTGATTCTTCTGATTCACCCTCCAGACTTCACCTTCTCTATCTCCTTCTTCTGCTTCTTCTGATTCACCCTCCTGACTTCACCTTCTCCTTCTCCTTCTTCTACTTCTTCTGATTCACCCTCCTGACTTCACCTTCTCCTTCTCCTTCTTCTACTTCTTCAGCTTCACCCTCCAGACTTCACCTTCTCCTTCTCCTTCTTCTACTTCTTCTGATTCACCCTCCAGACTTCACCTTCTCCTTCTCCTTCTTCTGCTTCTTCTGATTCACCCTCCAGACTTCACCTTCTCCTTCTCCTTATTCTGCTTCTTCTGAATCACCCTCCAGACTTCACCTTCTCCTTCTCCTTCTTCTGCTTCTTCTGATTCACCCTCCAGACTTCACCTTCTCCTTCTCCTTCTTCTGCTTTTTCTGATTCACCCTCCAGACTTCACCTTCTCCTTCTCCTTCTTCTGCTTCTTCTGATTCACCCTCCAGACTTCACCTTCTCCTTCTCCTTCTTCTACTTCTTCTGATTCACCCTCCAGACTTCACCTTCTCCTTCTCCTTCTTCTGCTTCTTCTGATTCACCCTCCTGACTTCACCTTCTCCTTCTCCTTCTTCTACATCTTCTGATTCACCCTCCTGACTTCACCTTCTCCTTCTCCTTCTTCTACTTCTTCTGCTTCACCCTCCAGACTTCACCTTCTCCTTCTCCTTCTTCTACTTCTTCTGATTCACCTTCCAGACTTCACCTTCTCCTTCTCCTTCTTCTACTTCTTCTGATTCACACTCCAGACTTCACCTTCTCCTTCTCCTTCTTCTACTTCTTCTGATTCACCCTCCAGACTTCACCTTCTACTTCTCCTTCTTCTGCTTCTTCTGATTCACCCTCCAGACTTCACCTTCTCCTTCTCCTTATTCTGCTTCTTCTGAATCACCCTCCAGACTTCACCTTCTCCTTCTCCTTCTTCTGCTTCTTCTGATTCACCCTCCAGACTTCACCTTCTCCTTCTCCTTCTTCTGCTTCTTCTGATTCACCCTCCAGACTTCACCTTCACCTTCTCCTTCTTCTACTTCTTCTGATTCACCCTCCAGACTTCACCTTCTCCATCTCCTTCTTCTGCTTCTTCTGATTCACCCTCCAGACTTCACCTTCTCCTTCTCCTTCGTCTACTTCTTCTGATTCACCCTCCAGACTTCACCTTCTCCTTCTCCTTCTTCTGCTTCTTCTGATTCACCCTCCAGACTTCACCTTCTCCTTCTCCTTCTTCTACTTCTTCTGATTCACCCTCCAGACTTCACCTTCTCCTTCTCCTTCTTCTGATTCTTCTGATACACCCTCCAGACATCACCTTCTCCTTCTCCTTATTCTGCTTCTTCTGAATCACCCTCCAGACTTCACCTTCTCCTTCTCCTTCTTCTGCTTCTTCTGATTCACCCTCCAGACTTCACCTTCTCCTTCTCCTTCTTCTACTTCTTCTGATTCACACTCCAGACTTCACCTTCTCCATCTCCTTCTTCTGCTTCTTCTGATTCACCCTCCAGACTTCACCTTCTCCTTCTCCTTCGTCTACTTCTTCTGATTCACCCTCCAGACTACACCTTCTCCTTCTCCTTCTTCTACTTCTTCTGATTCACCCTCCAGACTTCACCTTCTCCTTCTCCTTCTTCTGTTTCTTCTGATTCACCCTCCAGACTTCACCTTCTCCTTCTCCTTCTTCTACTACTTCTGATTCACCCTCCAGACTTCATCTTCTCCTTCTCCTTCTTCTGCTTCTTCTGATTCACCCTCCAGACTTCACCTTCTCCTTCTCCTTCTTCTGCTTCTTCTGATTCACCCTCCAGACTTCACCTTCTCCTTCTCCTTCTTCTACTTCTTCTGATTCACCCTCCAGACTTCACCTTCTCCTTCTCCTTCTTCTACTTCTTCTGATTCACCCTCCAGTCTTCACCTTCTCCTTCTTCTGTTTCTTCTGCTTCACTCTCCAGACTTCACCTTCTCCTTCTCTTTCTTCTGCTTCTTCTGATTCACCCTCCAGACTTCACCTTCTCCTTCTCCTTCTTCTGATTCTTCTGATTCACCCTCCAGACTTCACCTACTCCTTCTCCTTCTTCTGCTTCTTCTGATTCACCCTCCTGACTTCACCTTCTCCTTCTCCTTCTTCTACTTCTTCTGATTCACCCTCCTGACTTCAGCTTCTCCTTCTCCTTCTTCTACTTCTTCTGCTTCACCCTCCAGACTTCACCTTCTCCTTCTCCTTCTTCTACTTCTTCTGATTCACCCTCCAGACTTCACCTTCTCCTTCTCCTTATTCTGCTTCTTCTGATTCACCCTCCAGACTTCACCTTCTCCTTCTCCTTATTCTGCTTCTTCTGATTCACCCTCCAGACTTCACCTTCTCCTTCTCCTTCCTTTGCTTCTTCTGATTCACCCTCCAGACTTCACCTTCTCCTTCTCCTTCTTCTGATTCTTCTGATTCACCCTCCAGACTTCACCTTCTCCTTCTCCATCTTCTGCTTCTTCTGATTCACCCTCCTGACTTCACCTTCTCCTTCTCCTTCTTCTACTTCTTCTGATTCACCCTCCTGACTTCACCTTCTCCTTCTCCATCTTCTACTTCTTCTGCTTCACCCTCCAGACTTCAACTTCTCCTTCTCCTTCTTCTACTTCTTCTGATTCACCCTCCAGACTTCACCTTCTCCTTCTCCTTCTTCTGCTTCTTCTCATTCACCCTCCAGACTTCACCTTCTCCATCTCCTTCTTCTGCTTCTTCTGATTCACCCTCCAGACTTCACCTTCTCCTTCTCCTTCTTCTACTTCTTCAGATTCACCCTCCAGACTTCACCTTCTCCTTCTCCTTCTTCTGCTTCTTCTGATTCACCCTCCAGACTTCACCTTCTCCTTCTCCTTCGTCTACTTCTTCTGATTCACCCTCCAGACTACACCTTCTCCTTCTCCTTCTTCTACTTCTTCTGATTCACCCTCCAGACTTCACCTTCTCCTCCTCCTTCTTCTGTTTCTTCTGATTCACCCTCCAGACTTCATCTTCTCCTTCTCCTTCTTCTACTTCTTCTGATTCACCCTCCAGACCTCACCTTCTCCTTCTCCTTCTTCTACTTCTTCTGATTCACCCTCCAGTCTTCACCTTCTCCTTCTCCTTCTTCTGTTTCTTCTGCTTCACCCTCCAGACTTCACCTTCTCCTTCTCTTTCTTCTGCTTCTTCTGATTCACCCTCCAGACTTCACCTTCTCCTTCTCCTTCTTCTGATTCTTCTGATTCACCCTCCAGACTTCACCTTCTCCTTCTCCTTCTTCTGCTTCTTCTGATTCACCCTCCTGACTTCACCTTCTCCTTCTCCTTCTTCTACTTCTTCTGATTCACCCTCCTGACTTCACCTTCTCCTTCTTCTACTTCTTCTGCTTCACCCTCCAGACTTCACCTTCTCCTTCTCCTTCTTCTACTTCTTCTGATTCACCCTCCAGACTTCACCTTCTCCTTCTCCTTCTTCTGCTTCTTCTGATTCACCCTCCTGACTTCACCTTCTCCTTCTCCTTCTTCTACATCTTCTGATTCACCCTCCTGACTTCACCTTCTCCTTCTCCTTCTTCTACTTCTTCTGCTTCAACCTCCAGACTTCACCTTCTCCTTCTCCTTCTTCTACTTCTTCTGATTCACCCTCCAGACTTCACCTTCTCCTACTCCTTCTTCTACTTCTTCTGATTCACCCTCCAGACTTCACCTTCTCCTTCTCCTTCTTCTACTTCTTCTGATTCACCCTCCAGTCTTCACCTTCTCCTTCTCCTTCTTCTGTTTCTTCTGCTTCACTCTCCAGACTTCACCTTCTCCTTCTCTTTCTTCTGCTTCTTCTGATTCACCCTCCAGACTTCACCTTCTCCTTCTCCTTCTTCTGATTCTTCTGATTCACCCTCCAGACTTCACCTGCTCCTTCTCCTTCTTCTGCTTCTTCTGATTCACCCTCCTGACTTCACCTTCTCCTTCTCCTTCTTCTACTTCTTCTGATTCACCCTCCTGACTTCAGCTTCTCCTTCTCCTTCTTCTACTTCTTCTGCTTCACCCTCCAGACTTCACCTTCTCCTTCTCCTTCTTCTACTTCTTCTGATTCACCCTCCAGACTTCACCTTCTCCTTCTCCTTATTCTGCTTCTTCTGATTCACCCTCCAGACTTCACCTTCTCCTTCTCCTTATTCTGCTTCTTCTGATTCACCCTCCAGACTTCACCTTCTCCTTCTCCTTCCTTTGCTTCTTCTGATTCACCCTCCAGACTTCACCTTCTCCTTCTCCTTCTTCTGATTCTTCTGATTCACCCTCCAGACTTCACCTTCTCCTTCTCCATCTTCTGCTTCTTCTGATTCACCCTCCTGACTTCACCTTCTCCTTCTCCTTCTTCTACTTCTTCTGATTCACCCTCCTGACTTCACCTTCTCCTTCTCCATCTTCTACTTCTTCTGCTTCACCCTCCAGACTTCAACTTCTCCTTCTCCTTCTTCTACTTCTTCTGATTCACCCTCCAGACTTCACCTTCTCCTTCTCCTTCTTCTGCTTCTTCTCATTCACCCTCCAGACTTCACCTTCTCCTTCTCCTTCTTCTGCTTCTTCTGATTCACCCTCCAGACTTCACCTTCTCCTTCTCCTTCTTCTACTTCTTCTGATTCACCCTCCAGACTTCACCTTCTCCTTCTCCTTCTTCTGCTTCTTCTGATTCACCCTCCAGACTTCACCTTCTCCTTCTCCTTCGTCTACTTCTTCTGATTCACCCTCCAGACTACACCTTCTCCTTCTCCTTCTTCTACTTCTTCTGATTCACCCTCCAGACTTCACCTTCTCCTCCTCCTTCTTCTGTTTCTTCTGATTCACCCTCCAGACTTCATCTTCTCCTTCTCCTTCTTCTACTTCTTCTGATTCACCCTCCAGACCTCACCTTCTCCTTCTCCTTCTTCTACTTCTTCTGATTCACCCTCCAGTCTTCACCTTCTCCTTCTCCTTCTTCTGTTTCTTCTGCTTCACCCTCCAGACTTCACCTTCTCCTTCTCTTTCTTCTGCTTCTTCTGATTCACCCTCCAGACTTCACCTTCTCCTTCTCCTTCTTCTGATTCTTCTGATTCACCCTCCAGACTTCACCTTCTCCTTCTCCTTCTTCTGCTTCTTCTGATTCACCCTCCTGACTTCACCTTCTCCTTCTCCTTCTTCTACTTCTTCTGATTCACCCTCCTGACTTCACCTTCTCCTTCTTCTACTTCTTCTGCTTCACCCTCCAGACTTCACCTTCTCCTTCTCCTTCTTCTACTTCTTCTGATTCACCCTCCAGACTTCACCTTCTCCTTCTCCTTCTTCTGCTTCTTCTGATTCACCCTCCAGACTTCACCTTCTCCTTCTCCTTATTCTGCTTCTTCTGATTCACCCTCCAGACTTCAACTTCTCCTTCTCCTTATTCTGCTTCTTCTGATTCACCCTCCAGACTTCACCTTCTCCTTCTCCTTATTCTGCTTCTTCTGATTCACCCTCCAGACTTCACCTTCTCCTTCTCCTTCCTTTGCTTCTTCTGATTCACCCTCCAGACTTTACCTTCTCCTTCTCCTTCTTCTGATTCTTCTGCTTCACTCTCCTGACTTCACCTTCTCCTTCTCCTTCTTCTACTTCTTCTGATTCACCCTCCAGACTTCACCTACTCCTTCTCCTTCTTCTGCTTCTTCTGATTCACCCTCCTGACTTCACCTTCTCCTTCTCCTTCTTCTGCTTCTTCTGATTCACCCTCCAGACTTCACCTTCTCCTTCTCCTTCTTCTGCTTCTTCTGATTCACCCTCCAGACTTCACCTTCTCCTTCTCCTTCTTCTGCTTCTTCTGATTCACCCTCCAGACCTCACCTTCTCCTTCTCCTTCTTCTACTTCTTCTGATTCACCCTCCAGACTTCATCTTCTCCTTCTCCTTCTTCTGCTTCTTCTGATTCACCCTCCAGACTTCACCTTCTCCTTCTCCTTCTTCTGCTTCTTCTGATTCACCCTCCAGACTTCACCTTCTCCTTCTCCTTCTTCTACTTCTTCTGATTCACCCTCCAGACTTCACCTTCTCCTTCTCCTTCTTCTACTTCTTCTGATTCACCCTCCAGTCTTCACCTTCTCCTTCTCCTTCTTCTGTTTCTTCTGCTTCACCCTCCGGACTTCACCTTCTCCTTCTCTTTCTTCTGCTTCTTCTGCTTCACCCTCCAGACTTCACCTTCTCCTTCTCCTTCTTCTGATTCTTCTGATTCACCCTCCAGACTTCACCTTCTCTATCTCCTTCTTCTGCTTCTTCTGATTCACCCTCCTGACTTCACCTTCTCCTTCTCCTTCTTCTACTTCTTCTGATTCACTCTCCTGACTTCACCTTCTCCTTCTCCTTCTTCTACTTCTTCTGCTTCACCCTCCAGACTTCACCTTCTCCTTCTCCTTCTTCTACTTCTTCTGATTCACCCTCCAGACTTCACCTTCTCCTTCTCCTTCTTCTGCTTCTTCTGATTCACCCTCCAGACTTCACCATCTCCTTCTACTTATTCTGCTTCTTCTGATTCACCCTCCAGACTTCACCTTCTCCTTCTCCTTCTTCTGCTATTTCTGATTCACCCTCCAGACTTCACCTTCTCCTTCTCCTTCTTCTGCTTCTTCTGATTCACCCTCCAGACTTCACCTTCTCCTTCTCCTTCTTCTGCTTCTTCTGATTCACCCTCCAGACTTCACCTTCTCCTTCTCCTTCTTCTACTTGTTCTGATTCACCCTCCAGACTTCACCTTCTCCTTCTCCTTCTTCTGCTTCTTCTGATTCACCCTCCTGACTTCACCTTCTCCTTCTCCTTCTTCTACATCTTCTGATTCACCCTCCTGACTTCACCTTCTCCTTCTCCTTCTTCTACTTCTTCTGCTTCAACCTCCAGACTTCACCTTCTCCTTCTCCTTCTTCTACTTCTTCTGATTCACCCTCCAGACTTCACCTTCTCCTACTCCTTCTTCTACTTCTTCTGATTCACCCTCCAGACTTCACCTTCTCCTTCTCCTTCTTCTACTTCTTCTGATTCACCCTCCAGACTTCACCTTCTCCTTCTCCTTCTTCTGCTTCTTCTGATTCACCCTCCAGACTTCACCTTCTCCTTCTCCTTATTCTGCTTCTTCTGTATCACCCTCCAGACTTCACCTTCTCCTTCTCCTTCTTCTGCTTCTTCTGATTCACCCTCCAGACTTCACCTTCTCCTTCTCCTTCTTCTGCTTCTTCTGATTCAACCTCCAGACTTCACCTTCAACTTCTCCTTCTTCTACTTCTTCTGATTCACCCTCCAGACTTCACCTTCTCCATCTCCTTCTTCTGCTTCTTCTGATTCACCCTCCAGACTTCACCTTCTCCTTCTCCTTCGTCTACTTCTTCTGATTCACCCTCCAGACTTCACCTTCTCCTCCTCCTTATTCTGCTTCTTCTGATTCACCCTCCAGACTTCACCTTCTCCTTCTCCTTCTTCTACTTCTTCTGATTCACCCTCCAGACTTCACCTTCTCCTTCTCCTTCATCTGATTCTTCTGATTCACCCTCCAGACTTCACCTTCTCCTTCTCCTTCTTCTGCTTCTTCTGATTCACCCTCCTGACTTCACCTTCTCCTTCTCCTTCTTCTACATCTTCTGATTCACCCTCCTGACTTCACCTTCTCCTTCTCCTTCTTCTACTTCTTCTGCTTCCCCCTCCAGACTTCACCTTCTCCTTCTCCTTCTTCTACTTCTTCTGATTCACCCTCCAGACTTCACCTTCTCCTTCTCCTTCTTCTACTTCTTCTGATTCACCCTCCAGACTTCACCTTCTCCTTCTCCTTCTTCTACTTCTTCTGATTCACCCTCCAGACTTCACCTTCTCCTTCTCCTTCTTCTGCTTCTTCTGATTCACCCTCCAGACATCACCTTCTCCTTCTCCTTATTCTGCTTCTTCTGAATCACCCTCCAGACTTCACCTTCTCCTTCTCCTTCTTCTGCTTCTTCTGATTCACCCTCCAGACTTCACCTTCTCCTTCTCCTTCTTCTACTTCTTCTGATTCACCCTCCAGACTTCACCTTCTCCATCTGCTTCTTCTGCTTCTTCTGATTCACCCTCCAGACTTCACCTTCTCCTTCTCCTTCGTCTACTTCTTCTGATTCACCCTCCAGACTACACCTTCTCCTTCTCCTTCTTCTACTTCTTCTGATTCACCCTCCAGACTTCACCTTCTCCTTCTCCTTCTTCTGTTTCTTCTGATTCACCCTCCAGACTTCACCTTCTCCTTCTCCTTCTTCTACTACTTCTGATTCACCCTCCAGACTTCATCTTCTCCTTCTCCTTCTTCTGCTTCTTCTGATTCACCCTCCAGACTTCACCTTCTCCTTCTCCTTCTTCTGCTTCTTCTGATTCACCCTCCAGACTTCACCTTCTCCTTCTCCTTCTTCTACTTCTTCTGATTCACCCTCCAGACTTCACCTTCTCCTTCTCCTTCTTCTACTTCTTCTGATTCACCCTCCAGTATTCACCTTCTCCTTCTCCTTCTTCTGTTTCTTCTGCTTCACCCTCCAGACTTCACCTTCTCCTTCTCTTTCTTCTGCTTCTTCTGATTCACCCTCCAGACTTCACCTTCTCCTTCTCCTTCTTCTGATTCTTCTGATTCACCCTCCAGACTTCACCTACTCCTTCTCCTTCTTCTGCTTCTTCTGATTCACCCTCCTGACTTCACCTTCTCCTTCTTCTACTTCTTCTGATTCACCCTCCTGACTTCAGCTTCTCCTTCTCCTTCTTCTACTTCTTCTGCTTCACCCTCCAGACTTCACCTTCTCCTTCTCCTTCTTCTACTTCTTCTGATTCACCCTCCAGACTTCACCTTCTCCTTCTCCTTATTCTGCTTCTTCTGATTCACCCTCCAGACTTCACCTTCTCCTTCTCCTTATTCTGCTTCTTCTGATTCACCCTCCAGACTTCACCTTCTCCTTCTCCTTCCTTTGCTTCTTCTGATTCACCCTCCAGACTTCACCTTCTCCTTCTCCTTCTTCTGATTCTTCTGATTCACCCTCCAGACTTCACCTTCTCCTTCTCCATCTTCTGCTTCTTCTGATTCACCCTCCTGACTTCACCTTCTCCTTCTCCTTTTTCTACTTCTTCTGATTCACCCTCCTGACTTCACCTTCTCCTTCTCCATCTTCTACTTCTTCTGCTTCACCCTCCAGACTTCAACTTCTCCTTCTCCTTCTTCTACTTCTTCTGATTCACCCTCCAGACTTCACCTTCTCCTTCTCCTTCTTCTGCTTCTTCTGATTCACCCTCCAGACTTCACCTTCTCCTTCTCCTTCTTCTGCTTCTTCTGATTCACCCTCCAGACTTCACCTTCTCCTTCTCCTTCTTCTACTTCTTCTGATTCACCCTCCAGACTTCACCTACTCCTTCTCCTTCTTCTGCTTCTTCTGATTCACCCTCCTGACTTCACCTTCTCCTTCTTCTACTTCTTCTGATTCACCCTCCTGACTTCAGCTTCTCCTTCTCCTTCTTCTACTTCTTCTGCTTCACCCTCCAGACTTCACCTTCTCCTTCTCCTTCTTCTACTTCTTCTGATTCACCCTCCAGACTTCACCTTCTCCTTCTCCTTATTCTGCTTCTTCTGATTCACCCTCCAGACTTCACCTTCTCCTTCTCCTTATTCTGCTTCTTCTGATTCACCCTCCAGACTTCACCTTCTCCTTCTCCTTCCTTTGCTTCTTCTGATTCACCCTCCAGACTTCACCTTCTCCTTCTCCTTCTTCTGATTCTTCTGATTCACCCTCCAGACTTCACCTTCTCCTTCTCCATCTTCTGCTTCTTCTGATTCACCCTCCTGACTTCACCTTCTCCTTCTCCTTTTTCTACTTCTTCTGATTCACCCTCCTGACTTCACCTTCTCCTTCTCCATCTTCTACTTCTTCTGCTTCACCCTCCAGACTTCAACTTCTCCTTCTCCTTCTTCTACTTCTTCTGATTCACCCTCCAGACTTCACCTTCTCCTTCTCCTTCTTCTGCTTCTTCTGATTCACCCTCCAGACTTCACCTTCTCCTTCTCCTTCTTCTGCTTCTTCTGATTCACCCTCCAGACTTCACCTTCTCCTTCTCCTTCTTCTAATTCTTCTGATTCACCCTCCAGACTTCACCTTCTCCTTCTCCTTCTTCTGCTTCTTCTGATTCACCCTCCAGACTTCACCTTCTCCTTCTCCTTCGTCTACTTCTTCTGATTCACCCTCCAGACTACACCTTCTCCTTCTCCTTCTTCTACTTCTTCTGATTCACCCTCCAGACTTCACCTTCTCCTCCTCCTTCTTCTGTTTCTTCTGATTCACCCTCCAGACTTCATCTTCTCCTTCTCCTTCTTCTACTTCTTCTGATTCACCCTCCAGACCTCACCTTCTCCTTCTCCTTCTTCTACTTCTTCTGATTCACCCTCCAGTCTTCACCTTCTCCTTCTCCTTCTTCTGTTTCTTCTGCTTCACCCTCCAGACTTCACCTTCTCCTTCTCTTTCTTCTGCTTCTTCTGATTCACCCTCCAGACTTCACCTTCTCCTTCTCCTTCTTCTGATTCTTCTGATTCACCCTCCAGACTTCACCTTCTCCTTCTCCTTCTTCTGCTTCTTCTGATTCACCCTCCTGACTTCACCATCTCCTTCTCCTTCTTCTACTTCTTCTGATCCACCCTCCTGACTTCACCTTCTCCTTCTCCTTCTTCTACTTCTTCTGCTTCACCCTCCAGACTTCACCTTCTCCTTCTCCTTCTTCTACTTCTTCTGATTCACCCTCCAGACTTCACCTTCTCCTTCTCCTTCTTCTGCTTCTTCTGATTCACCCTCCAGACTTCACCTTCTCTATCTCCTTCTTCTGCTTCTTCTGATTCACCCTCCTGACTTCACCTTCTCCTTCTCCTTCTTCTACTTCTTCTGATTCACCCTCCTGACTTCACCTTCTCCTTCTCCTTCTTCTACTTCTTCTGCTTCACCCTCCAGACTTTAGCTTCTCCTTCTCCTTCTTCTACTTCTTCTGATTCACCCTCCAGACTTCACCTTCTCCTTCTCCTTCTTCTGCTTCTTCTGATTCACCCTCCAGACTTCACCTTCTCCTTCTACTTATTCTGCTTCTTCTGATTCACCCTCCAGACTTCACCTTCTCCTTCTCCTTCTTCTGCTATTTCTGATTCACCCTCCAGACTTCACCATCTCCTTCTCCTTCTTCTGCTTCTACTGATTCACCCTCCAGACTTCACCTTCTCCTTCTCCTTCTTCTGCTTCTTCTGATTCACCCTCCAGACTTCACCTTCTCCTTCTCCTTCTTCTACTTGTTCTGATTCACCCTCCAGACTTCACCTTCTCCTTCTCCTTCTTCTGCTTCTTCTGATTCACCCTCCTGACTTCACCTTCTCCTTCTCCTTCTTCTACATCTTCTGATTCACCCTCCTGACTTCACCTTCTCCTTCTCCTTCTTCTACTTCTTCTGCTTCAACCTCCAGACTTCACCTTCTCCTTCTCCTTCTTCTACTTCTTCTGATTCACCCTCCAGACTTCACCTTCTCCTTCTCCTTCTTCTACTTCTTCTGATTCACCCTCCAGACTTCACCTTCTCCTTCTCCTTCTTCTACTTCTTCTGATTCACCCTCCAGAATTCACCTTCTCCTTCTCCTTCTTCTGCTTCTTCTGATTCACCCTCCAGACTTCACCTTCTCCTTCTCCTTATTCTGCTTCTTCTGAATCACCCTCCAGACTTCACCTTCTCCTTCTCCTTCTTCTGCTTCTTCTGATTCACCCTCCAGACTTCACCTTCTCCTTCTCCTTCTTCTGCTTCTTCTGATTCACCCTCCAGACTTCACCTTCAACTTCTCCTTCTTCTACTTCTTCTGATTCACCCTCCAGACTTCACCTTCTCCATCTCCTTCTTCTGCTTCTTCTGATTCACCCTCCAGACTTCACCTTCTCCTTCTCCTTCGTCTACTTCTTCTGATTCACCCTCCAGACTTCACCTTCTCCTTCTCCTTCTTCTGCTTCTTCTGATTCACCCTCCAGACTTCACCTTCTCCTTCTCCTTCTTCTACTTCTTCTGATTCACCCTCCAGACTTCACCTTCTCCTTCTCCTTCTTCTGATTCTTCTGATTCACCCTCCAGACTTCACCTTCTCCTTCTCCTTCTTCTGCTTCTTCTGATTCACCCTCCTGACTTCACCTTCTCCTTCTCCTTCTTCTACATCTTCTGATTCACCCTCCTGACTTCACCTTCTCCTTCTCCTTCTTCTACTTCTTCTGCTTCCCCCTCCAGACTTCACCTTCTCCTTCTCCTTCTTCTACTTCTTCTGATTCACCCTCCAGACTTCACCTTCTCCTTCTCCTTCTTCTACTTCTTCTGATTCACCCTCCAGACTTCACCTTCTCCTTCTCCTTCTTCTGCTTCTTCAGATTCACCCTCCAGACTTCACCTTCTCCTTCTCCTTCTTCTACTTCATCTGCTTCCCCCTCCAGACTTCACCTTCTCCTTCTCCTTCTTCTACTTCTTCTGATTCACCCTCCAGACTTCACCTTCTCCTTCTCCTTCTTATACTTCTTCTGATTCACCCTCCAGACTTCACCTTCTCCTTCTCCTTCTTCTGCTTCTTCAGATTCACCCTCCAGACATCACCTTTTCCTTCTCCTTCTTCTGCTTCTTCTGATTCACCCTCCAGACTTCACCTTCTTCTTCTCCTTCTTCTGCTTCTTCTGATTCACCCTCCAGACTTCACCTTCTCCTTCTCCTTCTTCTACTTCTTCTGATTCACCCTCCAGACTTCACCTTCTCCATCTCCTTCTTCTGCTTCTTCTGATTCACCCTCCAGACTTCACCTTCTCCTTCTCCTTCGTCTACTTCTTCTGATTCACCCTCCAGACTACACCTTCTCCTTCTCCTTCTTCTACTTCTTCTGATTCACCCTCCAGACTTCACCTTCTCCTTCTCCTTCTTCTGTTTCTTCTGATTCACCCTCCAGACTTCACCTTCTCCTTCTCCTTCTTCTACTACTTCTGATTCACCCTCCAGACTTCACCTTCTCCTTCTCCTTCTTCTACTTCTTCTGATTCACCCTCCAGACTTCATCTTCTCCTTCTCCTTCTTCTGCTTCTTCTGATTCACCCTCCAGACTTCACCTTCTCCTTCTCCTTCTTCTGCTTCTTCTGATTCACCCTCCAGACTTCACCTTCTCCTTCTCCTTCTTCTACTTCTTCTGATTCACCCTCCAGACTTCACCTTCTCCTTCTCCTTCTTCTACTTCTTCTGATTCACCCTCCAGTCTTCACCTTCTCCTTCTCCTTCTTCTGTTTCTTCTGCTTCACCCTCCAGACTTCACCTTCTCCTTCTCTTTCTTCTGCTTCTTCTGATTCACCCTCCAGACTTCACCTTCTCCTTCTCCTTCTTCTGATTCTTCTGATTCACCCTCCAGACTTCACCTTCTCCTTCTCCTTCTTCTGCTTCTTCTGATTCACCCTCCTGACTTCACCTTCTCCTTCTCCTTCTTCTACTTCTTCTGATTCACCCTCCTGACTTCAGCTTCTCCTTCTCCTTCTTCTACTTCTTCTGCTTCACCCTCCAGACTTCACCTTCTCCTTCTCCTTCTTCTACTTCTACTGATTCACCCTCCAGACTTCACCTTCTCCTTCTCCTTATTCTGCTTCTTCTGATTCACCCTCCAGACTTCACCTTCTCCTTCTCCTTATTCTGCTTCTTCTGATTCACCCTCCAGACTTCACCTTCTCCTTCTCCTTCCTTTGCTTCTTCTGATTCACCCTCCAGACTTCACCTTCTCCTTCTCCTTCTTCTGATTCTTCTGATTCACCCTCCAGACTTCACCTTCTCCTTCTCCATCTTCTGCTTCTTCTGATTCACCCTCCTGACTTCACCTTCTCCTTCTCCTTCTTCTACTTCTTCTGATTCACCCTCCTGACTTCACCTTCTCCTTCTCCATCTTCTACTTCTTCTGCTTCACCCTCCAGACTTCACCTTCTCCTCCTCCTTCTTCTGTTTCTTCTGATTCACCGTGCAGACTTCATCTTCTCCTTCTCCTTCTTCTACTTCTTCTGATTCACCCTCCAGACTTCACCTTCTCCTTCTCCTTCTTCTACTTCTTCTGATTCACCCTCCAGACTTCATCTTCTCCTTCTCCTTCTTCTGCTTCTTCTGATTCACCCTCCAGACTTCACCTTCTCCTTCTCCTTCTTCTGCTTCTTCTGATTCACCCTCCAGACTTCACCTTCTCCTTCTCCTTCTTCTGATTCTTCTGATTCACCCTCCAGACTTCACCTTCTCCTTCTCCATCTTCTGCTTCTTCTGATTCACCCTCCTGACTTCACCTTCTCCTTCTCCTTCTTCTACTTCTTCTGATTCACCCTCCTGACTTCACCTTCTCCTTCTCCATCTTCTACTTCTTCTGCTTCACCCTCCAGACTTCAACTTCTCCTTCTCCTTCTTCTACTTCTTCTGATTCACCCTCCAGACTTCACCTTCTCCTTCTCCTTCTTCTGCTTCTTCTGATTCACCCTCCAGACTTCACCTTCTCCTTCTCCTTCTTCTGCTTCTTCTGATTCACCCTCCAGACTTCACCTTCTCCTTCTCCTTCTTCTACTTCATCTGATTCACCCTCCAGACTTCACCTTCTCCTTCTCCTTCGTCTACTTCTTCTGATTCACCCTCCAGACTACACCTTCTCCTTCTCCTTCTTCTACTTCTTCTGATTCACCCTCCAGACTTCACCTTCTCCTTCTCCTTCTTCTGTTTCTTCTGATTCACCCTCCAGACTTCATCTTCTCCTTCTCCTTCTTCTACTTCTTCTGATTCACCCTCCAGACTTCACCTTCTCCTTCTCCTTATTCTGCTTCTTCTGATTCACCCTCCAGACATCACCTTCTCCTTCTCCTTATTCTGCTTCTTCTGATTCACCCTCCAGACTTCACCTTCTCCTTCTCCTTCCTTTGCTTCTTCTGATTCACCCTCCAGACTTCACCTTCTCCTTCTCCTTCTTCTGATTCTTCTGATTCACCCTCCAGACTTCACCTTCTCCTTCTCCATCTTCTGCTTCTTCTGATTCACCCTCCTGACTTCACCTTCTCCTTCTCCTTCTTCTACTTCTTCTGATTCACCCTCCTGACTTCACCTTCTCCATCTTCTACTTCTTCTGCTTCACCCTCCAGACTTCACCTTCTCCTCCTCCTTCTTCTGTTTCTTCTGATTCACCCTCCAGACTTCATCTTCTCCTTCTCCTTCTTCTACTTCTTCTGATTCACCCTCCAGACTTCACCTTCTCCTTCTCCTTCTTCTACTTCTTCTGATTCACCCTCCAGACTTCATCTTCTCCTTCTCCTTCTTCTGCTTCTTCTGATTCACCCTCCAGACTTCACCTTCTCCTTCTCCTTCTTCTGCTTCTTCTGATTCACCCTCCAGACTTCAACTTCTCCTTCTCCTTCTTCTACTTCTTCTGATTCACCCTCCAGACTTCACCTTCTCCTTCTTCTTCTTCTACTTCTTCCGATTCACCCTCCAGACTTCATCTTCTCCTTCTCCTTCTTCTGCTGCTTCTGATTCACCCTCCAGACTTCACCTTCTCCTTCTCCTTCTTCTGCTTCTTCTGATTCACCCTCCAGACTTCACCTTCTCCTTCTCCTTCTTCTACTTCTTCTGATTCACCCTCCAGACTTCACCTTCTCCTTCTCCTTCTTCTACTTCTTCTGATTCACCCTCCAGTCTTCACCTTCTCCTTCTCCTTCTTCTGTTTCTTCTGCTTCACCCTCCAGACTTCACCTTCTCCTTCTCTTTCTTCTGCTTCTTCTGATTCACCCTCCAGACTTCACCTTCTCCTTCTCCTTCTTCTGATTCTTCTGATTCACCCTCCAGACTTCACCTTCTCCTTCTCCTTCTTCTGCTTCTTCTGATTCACCCTCCTGACTTCACCTTCTCCTTCTCCTTCTTCTACTTCTTCTGATTCACCCTCCTGACTTCACCTTCTCCTTCTCCTTATTCTGCTTCTTCTGATTCACACTCCAGACTTCACCTTCTCCTTCTCCTTATTCTGCTTCTTCTGATTCACCCTCCAGACTTCACCTTCTCCTTCTCCTTCCTCTGCTTCTTCTGATTCACCCTCCAGACTTCACCTTCTCCTTCTCCTTCTTCTGATTCATCTGATTCACCCTCCAGACTTCACCTTCTCCTTCTCCATCTTCTGCTTCTTCTGATTCACCCTCCTGACTTCACCTTCTCCTTCTCCTTCTTCTACTTCTTCTGATTCACCCTCCTGACTTCACCTTCTCCTTCTCCATCTTCTACTTCTTCTGCTTCACCCTCCAGACTTCAACTTCTCCTTCTCCTTCTTCTACTTCTTCTGATTCACCCTCCAGACTTCACCTTCTCCTTCTCCTTCTTCTGCTTCTTCTGATTCACCCTCCAGACTTCACCTTCTCCTTCTCCTTCTTCTGCTTCTTCTGATTCACCCTCCAGACTTCACCTTCTCCTTCTCCTTCTTCTACTTCATCTGATTCACCCTCCAGACTTCACCTTCTCCTTCTCCTTCTTCTGCTTCTTCTGATTCACCCTCCAGACTTCACCTTCTCCTTCTCCTTCGTCTACTTCTTCTGATTCACCCTCCAGACTACACCTTCTCCTTCTCCTTCTTCTACTTCTTCTGATTCACCCTCCAGACTTCACCTTCTCCTTCTCCTTCTTCTGTTTCTTCTGATTCACCCTCCAGACTTCATCTTCTCCTTCTCCTTCTTCTACTTCTTCTGATTCACCCTCCAGACTTCACCTTCTCCTTCTCCTTCTTCTACTTCTTCTGATTCACCCTCCAGACTTCATCTTCTCCTTCTCCTTCTTCTGCTTCTTCTGATTCACCCTCCAGACTTCACCTTCTCCTTCTCCTTCTTCTGCTTCTTCTGATTCACCCTCCAGACTTCAACTTCTCCTTCTCCTTCTTCTACTTCTTCTGATTCACCCTCCAGACTTCACCTTCTCCTTCTCCTTCTTCTACTTCTTCTGATTCACCCTCCAGTCTTCACCTTCTCCTTCTCCTTCTTCTGTTTCTTCTGCTTCACCCTCCAGACTTCACCTTCTCCTTCTCTTTCTTCTGCTTCTTCTGATTCACCCTCCAGACTTCACCTTCTCCTTCTCCTTCTTCTGATTCTTCTGATTCACCCTCCAGACTTCACCTTCTCCTTCTCCTTCTTCTGCTTCTTCTGATTCACCCTCCTGACTTCACCTTCTCCTTCTCCTTCTTCTACTTCTTCTGATTCACCCTCCTGACTTCACCTTCTCCTTCTCCTTCTTCTACTTCTTCTGCTTCACCCTCCAGACTTCACCTTCTCCTTCTCCTTCTTCTGCTTCTTCTGATTCACCCTCCAGACTTCACCTTCTCCTTCTCCTTCTTCTGCTTCTTCTGATTCACCCTCCAGACTTCACCTTCTCCTTCTCCTTATTCTGCTTCTTCTGATTCACACTCCAGACTTCACCTTCTCCTTCTCCTTATTCTGCTTCTTCTGATTCACCCTCCAGACTTCACCTTCTCCTTCTCCTTCCTCTGCTTCTTCTGATTCACCCTCCAGACTTCACCTTCTCCTTCTCCTTCTTCTGATTCTTCTGATTCACCCTCCAGACTTCACCTTCTCCTTCTCCATCTTCTGCTTCTTCTGATTCACCCTCCTGACTTCACCTTCTCCTTCTCCTTCTTCTACTTCTTCTGATTCACCCTCCTGACTTCACCTTCTCCTTCTCCATCTTCTACTTCTTCTGCTTCACCCTCCAGACTTCAACTTCTCTTTCTCCTTCTTCTACTTCTTCTGATTCACCCTCCAGACTTCACCTTCTCCTTCTCCTTCTTCTGCTTCTTCTGATTCACCCTCCAGACTTCACCTTCTCCTTCTCCTTCTTCTGCTTCTTCTGATTCACCCTCCAGACTTCACCTTCTCCTTCTCCTTCTTCTACTTCATCTGATTCACCCTCCAGACTTCACCTTCTCCTTCTCCTTCTTCTGCTTCTTCTGATTCACCCTCCAGACTTCACCTTCTCCTTCTCCTTCGTCTACTTCTTCTGATTCACCCTCCAGACTACACCTTCTCCTTCTCCTTCTTCTACTTCTTCTGATTCACCCTCCAGACTTCACCTTCTCCTTCTCCTTCTTCTGTTTCTTCTGATTCACCCTCCAGACTTCATCTTCTCCTTCTCCTTCTTCTACTTCTTCTGATTCACCCTCCAGACTTCACCTTCTCCTTCTCCTTATTCTGCTTTTTCTGATTCACCCTCCAGACTTCACCTTCTCCTTCTCCTTATTCTGCTTCTTCTGATTCACCCTCCAGACTTCACCTTCTCCTTCTCCTTCCTTTGCTTCTTCTGATTCACCCTCCAGACTTCACCTTCTCCTTCTCCTTCTTCTGATTCTTCTGATTCACCCTCCAGACTTCACCTTCTCCTTCTCCATCTTCTGCTTCTTCTGATTCACCCTCCTGACTTCACCTTCTCCTTCTCCTTCTTCTACTTCTTCTGATTCACCCTCCTGACTTCACCTTCTCCTTCTCCATCTTCTACTTCTTCTGCTTCACCCTCCAGACTTCACCTTCTCCTCCTCCTTCTTCTGTTTCTTCTGATTCACCCTCCAGACTTCATCTTCTCCTTCTCCTTCTTCTACTTCTTCTGATTCACCCTCCAGACTTCACCTTCTCCTTCTCCTTCTTCTACTTCTTCTGATTCACACTCCAGACTTCATCTTCTCCTTCTCCTTCTTCTGCTTCTTCTGATTCACCCTCCAGACTTCACCTTCTCCTTCTCCTTCTTCTGCTTCTTCTGATTCACCCTCCAGACTTCAACTTCTCCTTCTCCTTCTTCTACTTCTTCTGATTCACCCTCCAGACTTCACCTTCTCCTTCTTCTTCTTCTACTTCTTCCGATTCACCCTCCAGACTTCATCTTCTCCTTCTCCTTCTTCTGCTTCTTCTGATTCACCCTCCAGACTTCACCTTCTCCTCCTCCTTCTTCTGCTTCTTCTGATTCACCCTCCAGACTTCACCTTCTCCTTCTCCTTCTTCTACTTCTTCTGATTCACCCTCCAGACTTCACCTTCTCCTTCTCCTTCTTCTACTTCTTCTGATTCACCCTCCAGTCTTCACCTTCTCCTTCTCCTTCTTCTGTTTCTTCTGCTTCACCCTCCAGACTTCACCTTCTCCTTCTCTTTCTTCTGCTTCTTCTGATTCACCCTCCAGACTTCACCTTCTCCTTCTTCTGATTCTTCTGATTCACCCTCCAGACTTCACCTTCTCCTTCTCCTTCTTCTGCTTCTTCTGATTCACCCTCCTGACTTCACCTTCTCCTTCTCCTTCTTCTACTTCTTCTGATTCACCCTCCTGACTTCACCTTCTCCTTCTTCTTCTTCTACTTCTTCTGCTTCACCCTCCAGACTTCACCTTCTCCTTCTCCTTCTTCTGCTTCTTCTGATTCACCCTCCAGACTTCACCTTCTCCTTCTCTTTCTTCTGCTTCTTCTGATTCACCCTCCAGACTTCACCTTCTCCTTCTCCTCATTCTGCTTCTTCTGATTCACACTCCAGACTTCACCTTCTCCTTCTCCTTATTCTGCTTCTTCTGATTCACCCTCCAGACTTCACCTTCTCCTTCTCCTTCCTCTGCTTCTTCTGATTCACCCTCCAGACTTCACCTTCTCCTTCTCCTTCTTCTGATTCTTCTGATTCACCCTCCAGACTTCACCTTCTCCTTCTCCATCTTCTGCTTCTTCTGATTCACCCTCCTGACTTCACCTTCTCCTTCTCCTTCTTCTACTTCTTCAGATTCACCCTCCTGACTTCACCTTCTCCTTCTCCATCTTCTACTTCTTCTGCTTCACCCTCCAGACTTCAACTTCTCCTTCTCCTTCTTCTACTTCTTCTGATTCACCCTCCAGACTTCACCTTCTCCTTCTCCTTCTTCTGCTTCTTCTGATTCACCCTCCAGACTTCACCTTCTCCTTCTCCTTCTTCTGCTTCTTCTGATTCACCCTCCAGACTTCACCTTCTCCTTCTCCTTCTTCTACTTCATCTGATTCACCCTCCAGACTTCACCTTCTCCTTCTCCTTCTTCTGCTTCTTCTGATTCACCCTCCAGACTTCACCTTCTCCTTCTCCTTCGTCTACTTCTTCTGATTCACCCTCCAGACTACACCTTCTCCTTCTCCTTCTTCTACTTCTTCTGATTCACCCTCCAGACTTCACCTTCTCCTTCTCCTTCTTCTGTTTCTTCTGATTCACCCTCCAGACTTCATCTTCTCCTTCTCCTTCTTCTACTTCTTCTGATTCACCCTCCAGACTTCACCTTCTCCTTCTCCTTCTTCTACTTCTTCTGATTCACCCTCCAGACTTCATCTTCTCCTTCTCCTTCTTCTGCTTCTTCTGATTCACCCTCCAGACTTCACCTTCTCCTTCTCCTTCTTCTGCTTCTTCTGATTCACCCTCCAGACTTCAACTTCTCCTTCTCCTTCTTCTGATTCTTCTGATTCACCCTCCAGACTTCACCTTCTCCTTCTCCTTCTTCTGCTTCTTCTGATTCACCCTCCTGACTTCACCTTCTCCTTCTCCTTCTTCTACTTCTTCTGATTCACCCTCCTGACTTCACCTTCTCCTTCTCCTTCTTCTACTTCTTCTGCTTCACCCTCCAGACTTCACCTTCTCCTTCTCCTTCTTCTACTTCTTCTGATTCAACCTCCAGACTTCACCTTCTACTTCTCCTTCTTCTGCTTCTTCTGATTCACCCTCCAGACTTCACCTTCTCATTCTCCTTCTTCTGCTTCTTCTGCTGCGCCCTCCAGACTTCACCTTCTCCTTCTCCTTCTTCTGCTTCTTCTGCTTCACACTCCAGACTTCACCTTCTCCTTCTCCTTCTTCTGCTTCTTCTGCTGCGCCCTCCAGGCTTCACCTTCTCCTTCTCCTTCTTCTGCTTCTTCTGCTTCACCGTCCTGACTTCACCTTCTCCTTCTCCTTCTTCTACTTCTTCTGCTACACCCCCCTGACTTCACCTGCTCCTTCTCCTTCTTCTGCTTCTTCTGATTCACCCTCCTAACTTCACCTTCTCCTTCCCCTTCTTCTGCTTCTTCTGATTCACCCTCCTGACTTCACCTTCTCCTTCTCATTCTTCTGCTTCTTCTGATTCACCCTCCAGACTTCACCTTCTCCTTCTCCTTCTTCTGCTTCTTCTGATTCACCCTCCAGACTTCACCTTCTCCTTCTCCTTCTTCTGCTTCTTCTGATTCACCCTCCAGACCTCACCTTCTCCTTCTCCTTCTTCTACTTCTTCTGATTCACCCTCCAGACTTCATCTTCTCCTTCTCCTTCTTCTGCTTCTTCTGATTCACCCTCCAGTCTTCACCTTCTCCTTCTCCTTCTTCTGCTTCTTCTGATTCACCCTCCAGACTTCACATTGTCCTTCTCCTTCTTCTACTTCTTCTGATTCACCCTCCAGACTTCACCTTCTCCTTCTCCTTCTTCTACTTCTTCTGATTCACCCTCCTGACTTCACCTTCTCCTTCTCCTTCTTCTACTTCTTCTGATTCACCCTCCTGACTTCAGCTTCTCCTTCTCCTTCTTCTACTTCTTCTGCTTCACCCTCCAGACTTCACCTTCTCCTTCTCCTTCTTCTACTTCTTCTGATTCACCCTCCAGACTTCACCTTCTCCTTCTCCTTATTCTGCTTCTTCTGATTCACCCTCCAGACTTCACCTTCTCCTTCTCCTTATTCTGCTTCTTCTGATTCACCCTCCAGACTTCACCTTCTCCTTCTCCTTCCTTTGCTTCTTCTGATTCACCCTCCAGACTTCACCTTCTCCTTCTCCTTCTTCTGATTCTTCTGATTCACCCTCCAGACTTCACCTTCTCCTTCTCCATCTTCTGCTTCTTCTGATTCACCCTCCTGACTTCACCTTCTCCTTCTCCTTCTTCTACTTCTTCTGATTCACCCTCCTGACTTCACCTTCTCCTTCTCCATCTTCTACTTCTTCTGCTTCACCCTCCAGACTTCACCTTCTCCTCCTCCTTCTTCTGTTTCTTCTGATTCACCCTCCAGACTTCATCTTCTCCTTCTCCTTCTTCTACTTCTTCTGATTCACCCTCCAGACTTCACCTTCTCCTTCTCCTTCTTCTACTTCTTCTGATTCACCCTCCAGACTTCATCTTCTCCTTCTCCTTCTTCTGCTTCTTCTGATTCACCCTCCAGACTTCACCTTCTCCTTCTCCTTCTTCTGCTTCTTCTGATTCACCCTCCAGACTTCACCTTCTCCTTCTCCTTCTTCTGATTCTTCTGATTCACCCTCCAGACTTCACCTTCTCCTTCTCCATCTTCTGCTTCTTCTGATTCACCCTCCTGACTTCACCTTCTCCTTCTCCTTCTTCTACTTCTTCTGATTCACCCTCCTGACTTCACCTTCTCCTTCTCCATCTTCTACTTCTTCTGCTTCACCCTCCAGACCTCACCTTCTCCTTCTCCTTCTTCTACTTCTTCTGATTCACCCTCCAGACTTCATCTTCTCCTTCTCCTTCTTCTGCTTCTTCTGATACACCCTCCAGTCTTCACCTTCTCCTTCTCCTTCTTCTGCTTCTTCTGATTCACCCTCCAGACTTCACCTTCTCCTTCTCCTTCTTCTACTTCTTCTGATTCACCCTCCAGACTTCACCTTCTCCTTCTCCTTCTTCTACTTCTTCTGATTCACCCTCCTGACTTCACCTTCTCCTTCTCCTTCTTCTACTTCTTCTGATTCACCCTCCTGACTTCAGCTTCTCCTTCTCCTTCTTCTACTTCTTCTGCTTCACCCTCCAGACTTCACCTTCTCCTTCTCCTTCTTCTACTTCTTCTGATTCACCCTCCAGACTTCACCTTCTCCTTCTCCTTATTCTGCTTCTTCTGATTCACCCTCCAGACTTCACCATCTCCTTCTCCTTATTCTGCTTCTTCTGATTCACCCTCCAGACTTCACCTTCTCCTTCTCCTTCCTTTGCTTCTTCTGATTCACCCTCCAGACTTCACCTTCTCCTTCTCCTTCTTCTGATTCTTCTGATTCACCCTCCAGCCTTCACCTTCTCCTTCTCCATCTTCTGCTTCTTCTGATTCACCCTCCTGACTTCACCTTCTCCTTCTCCTTCTTCTACTTCTTCTGATTCACCCTCCTGACTTCACCTTCTCCTTCTCCATCTTCTACTTCTTCTGCTTCACCCACCAGACTTCACCTTCTCCTCCTCCTTCTTCTGTTTCTTCTGATTCACCCTCCAGACTTCATCTTCTCCTTCTCCTTCTTCTACTTCTTCTGATTCACCCTCCAGACTTCACCTTCTCCTTCTCCTTCTTCTACTTCTTCTGATTCACCCTCCAGACTTCATCTTCTCCTTCTCCTTCTTCTGCTTCTTCTGATTCACCCTCCAGACTTCACCTTCTCCTTCTCCTTCTTCTGCTTCTTCTGATGCACCCTCCAGACTTCACCTTCTCCTTCTCCTTCTTCTGATTCACCCTCCAGACTTCACCTTCTCCTTCTCCATTTTCTGCTTCTTCTGATTCACCCTCCTGACTTCACCTTCTCCTTCTCCTTCTTCTACTTCTTCTGATTCACCCTCCTGACTTCACCTTCTCCTTCTCCATCTTCTACTTCTTCTGCTTCACCCTCCAGACTTCAACTTCTCCTTCTCCTTCTTCTACTTCTTCTGATTCACCCTCCAGACTTCACCTTCTCCTTCTCCTTCTTCTGCTTCTTCTGATTCACCCTCCAGACTTCACCTTCTCCTTCTCCTTCTTCTGCTTCTTCTGATTCACCCTCCAGACTTCACCTTCTCCTTCTCCTTCTTCTACTTCATCTGATTCACCCTCCAGACTTCACCTTCTCCTTCTCCTTCGTCTACTTCTTCTGATTCACCCTCCAGACTACACCTTCTCCTTCTCCTTCTTCTACTTCTTCTGATTCACCCTCCAGACTTCACCTTCTCCTTCTCCTTCTTCTGTTTCTTCTGATTCACCCTCCAGACTTCATCTTCTCCTTCTCCTTCTTCTACTTCTTCTGATTCACCCTCCAGACTTCACCTTCTCCTTCTCCTTATTCTGCTTCTTCTGATTCACCCTCCAGACTTCACCTTCTCCTTCTCCTTATTCTGCTTCTTCTGATTCACCCTCCAGACTTCACATTCTCCTTCTCCTTCCTTTGCTTCTTCTGATTCACCCTCCAGACTTCACCTTCTCCTTCTCCTTCTTCTGATTCTTCTGATTCACCCTCCAGACTTCACCTTCTCCTTCTCCATCTTCTGCTTCTTCTGATTCACCCTCCTGACTTCACCTTCTCCTTCTCCTTCTTCTACTTCTTCTGATTCACCCTCCTGACTTCACCTTCTCCTTCTCCATCTTCTACTTCTTCTGCTCCACCCTCCAGACTTCACCTTCTCCTCCTCCTTCTTCTGTTTCTTCTGATTCACCCTCCAGACTTCATCTTCTCCTTCTCCTTCTTCTACTTCTTCTGATTCACCCTCCAGACTTCACCTTCTCCTTCTCCTTCTTCTACTTCTTCTGATTCACCCTCCAGACTTCATCTTCTCCTTCTCCTTCTTCTGCTTCTTCTGATTCACCCTCCAGACTTCACCTTCTCCTTCTCCTTCTTCTGCTTCTTCTGATTCACCCTCCAGACTTCAACTTCTCCTTCTCCTTCTTCTACTTCTTCTGATTCACCCTCCAGACTTCACCTTCTCCTTCTTCTTCTTCTACTTCTTCCGATTCACCCTCCAGACTTCATCTTCTCCTTCTCCTTCTTCTGCTTCTTCTGATTCACCCTCCAGACTTCACCTTCTCCTTCTCCTTCTTCTGCTTCTTCTGATTCACCCTCCAGACTTCACCTTCTCCTTCTCCTTCTTCTACTTCTTCTGATTCACCCTCCAGACTTCACCTTCTCCTTCTCCTTCTTCTACTTCTTCTGATTCACCCTCCAGTCTTCACCTTCTCCTTCTCCTTCTTCTGTTTCTTCTGCTTCACCCTCCAGACTTCACCTTCTCCTTCTCTTTCTTCTGCTTCTTCTGATTCACCCTCCAGACTTCACCTTCTCCTTCTCCTTCTTCTGATTCTTCTGATTCACCCTCCAGACTTCAGCTTCTCCTTCTCCTTCTTCTGCTTCTTCTGATTCACCCTCCTGACTTCACCTTCTCCTTCTCCTTCTTCTACTTCTTCTGATTCACCCTCCTGACTTCACCTTCTCCTTCTCCTTATTCTGCTTCTTCTGATTCACACTCCAGACTTCAACTTCTCCTTCTCCTTATTCTGCTTCTTCTGATTCACCCTCCAGACTTCACCTTCTCCTTCTCCTTCCTCTGCTTCTTCTGATTCACCCTCCAGACTTCACCTTCTCCTTCTCCTTCTTTTGATTCATCTGATTCACCCTCCAGACTTCACCTTCTCCTTCTCCATCTTCTGCTTCTTCTGATTCACCCTCCTGACTTCACCTTCTCCTTCTCCTTCTTCTACTTCTTCTGATTCACCCTCCTGACTTCACCTTCTCCTTCTCCATCTTCTACTTCTTCTGCTTCACCCTCCAGACTTCAACTTCTCCTTCTCCTTCTTCTACTTCTTCTGATTCACCCTCCAGACTTCACCTTCTCCTTCTCCTTCTTCTGCTTCTTCTGATTCACCCTCCTGACTTCACCTTCTCCTTCTCCTTCTTCTACTTCTTCTGATTCACCCTCCTGACTTCACCTTCTCCTTCTCCTTCTTCTACTTCTTCTGCTTCACCCTCCAGACTTCACCTTCTCCTTCTCCTTCTTCTACTTCTTCTGATTCAACCTCCAGACTTCACCTTCTACTTCTCCTTCTTCTGCTTCTTCTGATTCACCCTCCAGACTTCACCTTCTCATTCTCCTTCTTCTGCTTCTTCTGCTGCGCCCTCCAGACTTCACCTTCTCCTTCTCCTTCTTCTGCTTCTTCTGCTTCACACTCCAGACTTCACCTTCTCCTTCTCCTTCTTCTGCTTCTTCTGCTGCGCCCTCCAGGCTTCACCTTCTCCTTCTCCTTCTTCTGCTTCTTCTGCTTCACCGTCCTGACTTCACCTTCTCCTTCTCCTTCTTCTACTTCTTCTGCTACACCCCCCTGACTTCACCTGCTCCTTCTCCTTCTTCTGCTTCTTCTGATTCACCCTCCTAACTTCACCTTCTCCTTCCCCTTCTTCTGCTTCTTCTGATTCACCCTCCTGACTTCACCTTCTCCTTCTCATTCTTCTGCTTCTTCTGATTCACCCTCCAGACTTCACCTTCTCCTACTCCTTCTTCTGCTTCTTCTGATTCACCCTCCAGACTTCACCTTCTCCTTCTCCTTCTTCTGCTTCTTCTGATTCACCCTCCAGACCTCACCTTCTCCTTCTCCTTCTTCTACTTCTTCTGATTCACCCTCCAGACTTCATCTTCTCCTTCTCCTTCTTCTGCTTCTTCTGATTCACCCTCCAGTCTTCACCTTCTCCTTCTCCTTCTTCTGCTTCTTCTGATTCACCCTCCAGACTTCACATTGTCCTTCTCCTTCTTCTACTTCTTCTGATTCACCCTCCAGACTTCACCTTCTCCTTCTCCTTCTTCTACTTCTTCTGATTCACCCTCCTGACTTCACCTTCTCCTTCTCCTTCTTCTACTTCTTCTGATTCACCCTCCTGACTTCAGCTTCTCCTTCTCCTTCTTCTACTTCTTCTGCTTCACCCTCCAGACTTCACCTTCTCCTTCTCCTTCTTCTACTTCTTCTGATTCACCCTCCAGACTTCACCTTCTCCTTCTCCTTATTCTGCTTCTTCTGATTCACCCTCCAGACTTCACCTTCTCCTTCTCCTTATTCTGCTTCTTCTGATTCACCCTCCAGACTTCACCTTCTCCTTCTCCTTCCTTTGCTTCTTCTGATTCACCCTCCAGACTTCACCTTCTCCTTCTCCTTCTTCTGATTCTTCTGATTCACCCTCCAGACTTCACCTTCTCCTTCTCCATCTTCTGCTTCTTCTGATTCACCCTCCTGACTTCACCTTCTCCTTCTCCTTCTTCTACTTCTTCTGATTCACCCTCCTGACTTCACCTTCTCCTTCTCCATCTTCTACTTCTTCTGCTTCACCCTCCAGACTTCACCTTCTCCTCCTCCTTCTTCTGTTTCTTCTGATTCACCCTCCAGACTTCATCTTCTCCTTCTCCTTCTTCTACTTCTTCTGATTCACCCTCCAGACTTCACCTTCTCCTTCTCCTTCTTCTACTTCTTTTGATTCACCCTCCAGACTTCATCTTCTCCTTCTCCTTCTTCTGCTTCTTCTGATTCACCCTCCAGACTTCACCTTCTCCTTCTCCTTCTTCTGCTTCTTCTGATTCACCCTCCAGACTTCACCTTCTCCTTCTCCTTCTTCTGATTCTTCTGATTCACCCTCCAGACTTCACCTTCTCCTTCTCCATCTTCTGCTTCTTCTGATTCACCCTCCTGACTTCACCTTCTCCTTCTCCTTCTTCTACTTCTTCTGATTCACCCTCCTGACTTCACCTTCTCCTTCTCCATCTTCTACTTCTTCTGCTTCACCCTCCAGACCTCACCTTCTCCTTCTCCTTCTTCTACTTCTTCTGATTCACCCTCCAGACTTCATCTTCTCCTTCTCCTTCTTCTGCTTCTTCTGATTCACCCTCCAGTCTTCACCTTCTCCTTCTCCTTCTTCTGCTTCTTCTGATTCACCCTCCAGACTTCACCTTCTCCTTCTCCTTCTTCTACTTCTTCTGATTCACCCTCCAGACTTCACCTTCTCCTTCTCCTTCTTCTACTTCTTCTGATTCACCCTCCTGACTTCACCTTCTCCTTCTCCTTCTTCTACTTCTTCTGATTCACCCTCCTGACTTCAGCTTCTCCTTCTCCTTCTTCTACTTCTTCTGCTTCACCCTCCAGACTTCACCTTCTCCTTCTCCTTCTTCTACTTCTTCTGATTCACCCTCCAGACTTCACCTTCTCCTTCTCCTTATTCTGCTTCTTCTGATTCACCCTCCAGACTTCACCTTCTCCTTCTCCTTATTCTGCTTCTTCTGATTCACCCTCCAGACTTCACCTTCTCCTTCTCCTTCCTTTGCTTCTTCTGATTCACCCTCCAGACTTCACCTTCTCCTTCTCCTTCTTCTGATTCTTCTGATTCACCCTCCAGACTTCACCTTCTCCTTCTCCATCTTCTGCTTCTTCTGATTCACCCTCCTGACTTCACCTTCTCCTTCTCCTTCTTCTACTTCTTCTGATTCACCCTCCTGACTTCACCTTCTCCTTCTCCATCTTCTACTTCTTCTGCTTCACCCACCAGACTTCACCTTCTCCTCCTCCTTCTTCTGTTTCTTCTGATTCACCCTCCAGACTTCATCTTCTCCTTCTCCTTCTTCTACTTCTTCTGATTCACCCTCCAGACTTCACCTTCTCCTTCTCCTTCTTCTACTTCTTCTGATTCACCCTCCAGACTTCATCTTCTCCTTCTCCTTCTTCTGCTTCTTCTGATTCACCCTCCAGACTTCACCTTCTCCTTCTCCTTCTTCTGCTTCTTCTGATTCACCCTCCAGACTTCACCTTCTCCTTCTCCTTCTTCTGATTCACCCTCCAGACTTCACCTTCTCCTTCTCCATTTTCTGCTTCTTCTGATTCACCCTCCTGACTTCACCTTCTCCTTCTCCTTCTTCTACTTCTTCTGATTCACCCTCCTGACTTCACCTTCTCCTTCTCCATCTTCTACTTCTTCTGCTTCACCCTCCAGACTTCAACTTCTCCTTCTCCTTCTTCTACTTCTTCTGATTCACCCTCCAGACTTCACCTTCTCCTTCTCCTTCTTCTGCTTCTTCTGATTCACCCTCCAGACTTCACCTTCTCCTTCTCCTTCTTCTGCTTCTTCTGATTCACCCTCCAGACTTCACCTTCTCCTTCTCCTTCTTCTACTTCATCTGATTCACCCTCCAGACTTCACCTTCTCCTTCTCCTTCGTCTACTTCTTCTGATTCACCCTCCAGACTACACCTTCTCCTTCTCCTTCTTCTACTTCTTCTGATTCACCCTCCAGACTTCACCTTCTCCTTCTCCTTCTTCTGTTTCTTCTGATTCACCCTCCAGACTTCATCTTCTCCTTCTCCTTCTTCTACTTCTTCTGATTCACCCTCCAGACTTCACCTTCTCCTTCTCCTTATTCTGCTTCTTCTGATTCACCCTCCAGACTTCACCTTCTCCTTCTCCTTATTCTGCTTCTTCTGATTCACCCTCCAGACTTCACATTCTCCTTCTCCTTCCTTTGCTTCTTCTGATTCACCCTCCAGACTTCACCTTCTCCTTCTCCTTCTTCTGATTCTTCTGATTCACCCTCCAGACTTCACCTTCTCCTTCTCCATCTTCTGCTTCTTCTGATTCACCCTCCTGACTTCACCTTCTCCTTCTCCTTCTTCTACTTCTTCTGATTCACCCTCCTGACTTCACCTTCTCCTTCTCCATCTTCTACTTCTTCTGCTCCACCCTCCAGACTTCACCTTCTCCTCCTCCTTCTTCTGTTTCTTCTGATTCACCCTCCAGACTTCATCTTCTCCTTCTCCTTCTTCTACTTCTTCTGATTCACCCTCCAGACTTCACCTTCTCCTTCTCCTTCTTCTACTTCTTCTGATTCACCCTCCAGACTTCATCTTCTCCTTCTCCTTCTTCTGCTTCTTCTGATTCACCCTCCAGACTTCACCTTCTCCTTCTCCTTCTTCTGCTTCTTCTGATTCACCCTCCAGACTTCAACTTCTCCTTCTCCTTCTTCTACTTCTTCTGATTCACCCTCCAGACTTCACCTTCTCCTTCTTCTTCTTCTACTTCTTCCGATTCACCCTCCAGACTTCATCTTCTCCTTCTCCTTCTTCTGCTTCTTCTGATTCACCCTCCAGACTTCACCTTCTCCTTCTCCTTCTTCTGCTTCTTCTGATTCACCCTCCAGACTTCACCTTCTCCTTCTCCTTCTTCTACTTCTTCTGATTCACCCTCCAGACTTCACCTTCTCCTTCTCCTTCTTCTACTTCTTCTGATTCACCCTCCAGTCTTCACCTTCTCCTTCTCCTTCTTCTGTTTCTTCTGCTTCACCCTCCAGACTTCACCTTCTCCTTCTCTTTCTTCTGCTTCTTCTGATTCACCCTCCAGACTTCACCTTCTCCTTCTCCTTCTTCTGATTCTTCTGATTCACCCTCCAGACTTCAGCTTCTCCTTCTCCTTCTTCTGCTTCTTCTGATTCACCCTCCTGACTTCACCTTCTCCTTCTCCTTCTTCTACTTCTTCTGATTCACCCTCCTGACTTCACCTTCTCCTTCTCCTTATTCTGCTTCTTCTGATTCACACTCCAGACTTCAACTTCTCCTTCTCCTTATTCTGCTTCTTCTGATTCACCCTCCAGACTTCACCTTCTCCTTCTCCTTCCTCTGCTTCTTCTGATTCACCCTCCAGACTTCACCTTCTCCTTCTCCTTCTTTTGATTCATCTGATTCACCCTCCAGACTTCACCTTCTCCTTCTCCATCTTCTGCTTCTTCTGATTCACCCTCCTGACTTCACCTTCTCCTTCTCCTTCTTCTACTTCTTCTGATTCACCCTCCTGACTTCACCTTCTCCTTCTCCATCTTCTACTTCTTCTGCTTCACCCTCCAGACTTCAACTTCTCCTTCTCCTTCTTCTACTTCTTCTGATTCACCCTCCAGACTTCACCTTCTCCTTCTCCTTCTTCTGCTTCTTCTGATTCACCCTCCAGACTTCACCTTCTCCTTCTCCTTCTTCTACTTCTTCTGATTCACCCTCCAGACTTCACCTTCTCCTTCTCCTTCTTCTGCTTCTTCTGATTCACCCTCCAGACTTCACCTTCTCCTTCTCCTTCTTCTGCTTCTTCTGATTCACCCTCCAGACTTCACCTTCTCCTTCTCCTTCTTCTACTTCATCTGATTCACCCTCCAGACTTCACCTTCTCCTTCTCCTTCGTCTACTTCTTCTGATTCACCCTCCAGACTACACCTTCTCCTTCTCCTTCTTCTACTTCTTCTGATTCACCCTCCAGACTTCACCTTCTCCTTCTCCTTCTTCTGTTTCTTCTGATTCACCCTCCAGACTTCATCTTCTCCTTCTCCTTCTTCTACTTCTTCTGATTCACCCTCCAGACTTCACCTTCTCCTTCTCCTTATTCTGCTTCTTCTGATTCACCCTCCAGACTTCACCTTCTCCTTCTCCTTATTCTGCTTCTTCTGATTCACCCTCCAGACTTCACATTCTCCTTCTCCTTCCTTTGC
This sequence comes from Somniosus microcephalus, assembly GCF_052327205.1. Taxonomy (NCBI): domain Eukaryota; kingdom Metazoa; phylum Chordata; class Chondrichthyes; order Squaliformes; family Somniosidae; genus Somniosus; species Somniosus microcephalus. The sequence goes on from NW_028225575.1 coordinate 70,968, forward strand.
TTCTTCTGATTCACCCTCCAGACTTCACCTTCTCCTTCTCCTTCTTCTGATTCTTCTGATTCACCCTCCAGACTTCACCTTCTCCTTCTCCATCTTCTGCTTCTTCTGATTCACCCTCCTGACTTCACCTTCTCCTTCTCCTTCTTCTACTTCTTCTGATTCACCCTCCTGACTTCACCTTCTCCTTCTCCATCTTCTACTTCTTCTGCTCCACCCTCCAGACTTCACCTTCTCCTCCTCCTTCTTCTGTTTCTTCTGATTCACCCTCCAGACTTCATCTTCTCCTTCTCCTTCTTCTACTTCTTCTGATTCACCCTCCAGACTTCACCTTCTCCTTCTCCTTCTTCTACTTCTTCTGATTCACCCTCCAGACTTCATCTTCTCCTTCTCCTTCTTCTGCTTCTTCTGATTCACCCTCCAGACTTCACCTTCTCCTTCTCCTTCTTCTGCTTCTTCTGATTCACCCTCCAGACTTCAACTTCTCCTTCTCCTTCTTCTACTTCTTCTGATTCACCCTCCAGACTTCACCTTCTCCTTCTTCTTCTTCTACTTCTTCCGATTCACCCTCCAGACTTCATCTTCTCCTTCTCCTTCTTCTGCTTCTTCTGATTCACCCTCCAGACTTCACCTTCTCCTTCTCCTTCTTCTGCTTCTTCTGATTCACCCTCCAGACTTCACCTTCTCCTTCTCCTTCTTCTACTTCTTCTGATTCACCCTCCAGACTTCACCTTCTCCTTCTCCTTCTTCTACTTCTTCTGATTCACCCTCCAGTCTTCACCTTCTCCTTCTCCTTCTTCTGTTTCTTCTGCTTCACCCTCCAGACTTCACCTTCTCCTTCTCTTTCTTCTGCTTCTTCTGATTCACCCTCCAGACTTCACCTTCTCCTTCTCCTTCTTCTGATTCTTCTGATTCACCCTCCAGACTTCAGCTTCTCCTTCTCCTTCTTCTGCTTCTTCTGATTCACCCTCCTGACTTCACCTTCTCCTTCTCCTTCTTCTACTTCTTCTGATTCACCCTCCTGACTTCACCTTCTCCTTCTCCTTATTCTGCTTCTTCTGATTCACACTCCAGACTTCAACTTCTCCTTCTCCTTATTCTGCTTCTTCTGATTCACCCTCCAGACTTCACCATCTCCTTCTCCTTCCTCTGCTTCTTCTGATTCACCCTCCAGACTTCACCTTCTCCTTCTCCTTCTTTTGATTCATCTGATTCACCCTCCAGACTTCACCTTCTCCTTCTCCATCTTCTGCTTCTTCTGATTCACCCTCCTGACTTCACCTTCTCCTTCTCCTTCTTCTACTTCTTCTGATTCACCCTCCTGACTTCACCTTCTCCTTCTCCATCTTCTACTTCTTCTGCTTCACCCTCCAGACTTCAACTTCTCCTTCTCCTTCTTCTACTTCTTCTGATTCACCCTCCAGACTTCACCTTCTCCTTCTCCTTCTTCTGCTTCTTCTGATTCACCCTCCAGACTTCACCTTCTCCTTCTCCTTCTTCTGCTTCTTCTGATTCACCCTCCAAACTTCACCTTCTCCTTCTCCTTCTTCTACTTCATCTGATTCACCCTCCAGACTTCACCTTCTCCTCCTCCTTCTTCTGCTTCTTCTGATTCACCCTCCAGACTTCACCTTCTCCTTCTCCTTCGTCTACTTCTTCTGATTCACCCTCCAGACTACACCTTCTCCTTCTCCTTCTTCTACTTCTTCTGATTCACCCTCCAGACTTCACCTTCTCCTTCTCCTTCTTCTGTTTCTTCTGATTCACCCTCCAGACTTCATCTTCTCCTTCTCCTTCTTCTACTTCTTCTGATTCACCCTCCAGACTTCACCTTCTCCTTCTCCTTCTTCTACTTCTTCTGATTCACCCTCCAGACTTCATCTTCTCCTTCTCCTTCTTCTGCTTCTTCTGATTCACCCTCCAGACTTCATCTTCTCCTTCTCCTTCTTCTGCTTCTTCTGATTCACCCTCCAGACTTCACCTTCTCCTTCTCTTTCTTCTGCTTCTTCTGATTCACCCTCCAGACTTCACCTTCTCCTTCTCCTTCTTCTGATTCTTCTGATTCACCCTCCAGACTTCACCTTCTCCTTCTCCATCTTCTGCTTCTTCTGATTCACCCTCCTGACTTCACCTTCTCCTTCTCCTTCTTCTACTTCTTCTGATTCACCCTCCTGACTTCACCTTCTCCTTCTCCTTCTTCTACTTCTTCTGCTTCACCCTCCAGACTTCACCTTCTCCTTCTCCTTCTTCTGCTTCTTCTGATTCACCCTCCAGACTTCACCTTCTCCTTCTCCTTCTTCTGCTTCTTCTGATTCACCCTCCAGACTTCACCTTCTCCTTCTCCTTATTCTGCTTCTTCTGATTCACACTCCAGACTTCACCTTCTCCTTCTCCTTATTCTGCTTCTTCTGATTCACCCTCCAGACTTCACCTTCTCCTTCTCCTTCCTCTGCTTCTTCTGATTCACCCTCCAGACTTCACCTTCTCCTTCTCCTTCTTCTGATTCTTCTGATTCACCCTCCAGACTTCACCTTCTCCTTCTCCATCTTCTGCTTCTTCTGATTCACCCTCCTGACTTCACCTTCTCCTTCTCCTTCTTCTACTTCTTCTGATTCACCCTCCTGACTTCACCTTCTCCTTTTCATCTTCTACTTCTTCTGCTTCATCCTCCAGACTTCAACTTCTCCTTCTCCTTCTTCTACTTCTTCTGATTCACCCTCCAGACTTCACCTTCTCCTTCTCCTTCTTCTGCTTCTTCTGATTCACCCTCCAGACTTCACCTTCTCCTTCTCCTTCTTCTGCTTCTTCTGATTCACCCTCCAGACTTCACCTTCTCCTTCTCCTTCTTCTACTTCATCTGATTCACCCTCCAGACTTCACCTTCTCCTTCTCCTTCTTCTGCTTCTTCTGATTCACCCTCCAGACTTCACCTTCTCCTTCTCCTTCGTCTACTTCTTCTGATTCACCCTCCAGACTACACCTTCTCCTTCTCCTTCTTCTACTTCTTCTGATTCACCCTCCAGACTTCACCTTCTCCTTCTCCTTCTTCTGTTTCTTCTGATTCACCCTCCAGACTTCATCTTCTCCTTCTCCTTCTTCTACTTCTTCTGATTCACCCTCCAGACTTCACCTTCTCCTTCTCCTTATTCTGCTTTTTCTGATTCACCCTCCAGACTTCACCTTCTCCTTCTCCTTATTCTGCTTCTTCTGATTCACCCTCCAGACTTCACCTTCTCCTTCTCCTTCCTTTGCTTCTTCTGATTCACCCTCCAGACTTCACCTTCTCCTTCTCCTTCTTCTGATTCTTCTGATTCACCCTCCAGACTTCACCTTCTCCTTCTCCATCTTCTGCTTCTTCTGATTCACCCTCCTGACTTCACCTTCTCCTTCTCCTTCTTCTACTTCTTCTGATTCACCCTCCTGACTTCACCTTCTCCTTCTCCATCTTCTACTTCTTCTGCTTCACCCTCCAGACTTCACCTTCTCCTCCTCCTTCTTCTGTTTCTTCTGATTCACCCTCCAGACTTCATCTTCTCCTTCTCCTTCTTCTACTTCTTCTGATTCACCCTCCAGACTTCACCTTCTCCTTCTCCTTCTTCTACTTCTTCTGATTCACCCTCCAGACTTCATCTTCTCCTTCTCCTTCTTCTGCTTCTTCTGATTCACCCTCCAGACTTCACCTTCTCCTTCTCCTTCTTCTGCTTCTTCTGATTCACCCTCCAGACTTCAACTTCTCCTTCTCCTTCTTCTACTTCTTCTGATTCACCCTCCAGACTTCACCTTCTCCTTCTTCTTCTTCTACTTCTTCCGATTCACCCTCCAGACTTCATCTTCTCCTTCTCCTTCTTCTGCTTCTTCTGATTCACCCTCCAGACTTCACCTTCTCCTTCTCCTTCTTCTGCTTCTTCTGATTCACCCTCCAGACTTCACCTTCTCCTTCTCCTTCTTCTACTTCTTCTGATTCACCCTCCAGACTTCACCTTCTCCTTCTCCTTCTTCTACTTCTTCTGATTCACCCTCCAGTCTTCACCTTCTCCTTCTCCTTCTTCTGTTTCTTCTGCTTCACCCTCCAGACTTCACCTTCTCCTTCTCTTTCTTCTGCTTCTTCTGATTCACCCTCCAGACTTCACCTTCTCCTTCTTCTGATTCTTCTGATTCACCCTCCAGACTTCACCTTCTCCTTCTCCTTCTTCTGCTTCTTCTGATTCACCCTCCTGACTTCACCTTCTCCTTCTCCTTCTTCTACTTCTTCTGATTCACCCTCCTGACTTCACCTTCTCCTTCTCCTTCTTCTACTTCTTCTGCTTCACCCTCCAGACTTCACCTTCTCCTTCTCCTTCTTCTGCTTCTTCTGATTCACCCTCCAGACTTCACCTTCTCCTTCTCCTTCTTCTGCTTCTTCTGATTCACCCTCCACACTTCACCTTCTCCTTCTCCTTCTTCTGATTCTTCTGATTCACCCTCCAGACTTCACCTTCTCCTTCTCCATCTTCTGCTTCTTCTGATTCACACTCCTGACTTCACCTTCTCCTTCTCCTTCTTCTACTTCTTCAGATTCACCCTCCTGACTTCACCTTCTCCTTCTCCATCTTCTACTTCTTCTGCTTCACCCTCCAGACTTCAACTTCTCCTTCTCCTTCTTCTACTTCTTCTGATTCACCCTCCAGACTTCACCTTCTCCTTCTCCTTCTTCTGCTTCTTCTGACTCACCCTCCAGACTTCACCTTCTCCTTCTCCTTCTTCTGCTTCTTCTGATTCACCCTCCAGACTTCACCTTCTCCTTCTCCTTCTTCTACTTCATCTGATTCACCCTCCAGACTTCACCTTCTCCTTCTCCTTCTTCTGCTTCTTCTGATTCACCCTCCAGACTTCACCTTCTCCTTCTCCTTCGTCTACTTCTTCTGATTCACCCTCCAGACTACACCTTCTCCTTCTCCTTCTTCTACTTCTTCTGATTCACCCTCCAGACTTCACCTTCTCCTTCTCCTTCTTCTGTTTCTTCTGATTCACCCTCCAGACTTCATCTTCTCCTTCTCCTTCTTCTACTTCTTCTGATTCACCCTCCAGACTTCACCTTCTCCTTCTCCTTCTTCTACTTCTTCTGATTCACCCTCCAGACTTCATCTTCTCCTTCTCCTTCTTCTGCTTCTTCTGATTCACCCTCCAGACTTCACCTTCTCCTTCTCCTTCTTCTGCTTCTTCTGATTCACCCTCCAGACTTCAACTTCTCCTTCTCCTTCTTCTGATTCTTCTGATTCACCCTCCAGACTTCACCTTCTCCTTCTCCTTCTTCTGCTTCTTCTGATTCACCCTCCTGACTTCACCTTCTCCTTCTCCTTCTTCTACTTCTTCTGATTCACCCTCCTGACTTCACCTTCTCCTTCTCCTTCTTCTACTTCTTCTGCTTCACCCTCCAGACTTCACCTTCTCCTTCTCCTTCTTCTACTTCTTCTGATTCAACCTCCAGACTTCACCTTCTCCTTCTCCTTCTTCTGCTTCTTCTGATTCACCCTCCAGACTTCACCTTCTCATTCTCCTTCTTCTGCTTCTTCTGCTGCGCCCTCCAGACTTCACCTTCTCCTTCTCCTTCTTCTGCTTCTTCTGCTTCACACTCCAGACTTCACCTTCTCCTTCTCCTTCTTCTGCTTCTTCTGCTGCGCCCTCCAGGCTTCACCTTCTCCTTCTCCTTCTTCTGCTTCTTCTGCTTCACCGTCCTGACTTCACCTTCTCCTTCTCCTTCTTCTACTTCTTCTGCTACACCCCCCTGACTTCACCTGCTCCTTCTCCTTCTTCTGCTTCTTCTGATTCACCCTCCTAACTTCACCTTCTCCTTCTCCTTCTTCTGCTTCTTCTGATTCACCCTCCTGACTTCACCTTCTCCTTCTCCTTCTTCTGCTTCTTCTGATTCACCCTCCAGACTTCACCTTCTCCTTCTCCTTCTTCTGCTTCTTCTGATTCACCCTCCAGACTTCACCTTCTCCTTCTCCTTCTTCTGCTTCTTCTGATTCACCCTCCAGACCTCACCTTCTCCTTCTCCTTCTTCTACTTCTTCTGATTCACCCTCCAGACTTCATCTTCTCCTTCTCCTTCTTCTGCTTCTTCTGATTCACCCTCCAGTCTTCACCTTCTCCTTCTCCTTCTTCTGCTTCTTCTGATTCACCCTCCAGACTTCACCTTCTCCTTCTCCTTCTTCTACTTCTTCTGATTCACCCTCCAGACTTCACCTTCTCCTTCTCCTTCTTCTACTTCTTCTGATTCACCCTCCAGTCTTCACCTTCTCCTTCTCCTTCTTCTGTTTCTTCTGCTTCACCCTCCAGACTTCACCTTCTCCTTCTCTTTCTTCTGCTTCTTCTGCTTCACCCTCCAGACTTCACCTTCTCCTTCTCCTTCTTCTGATTCTTCTGATTCACCCTCCAGACTTCACCTTCTCTATCTCCTTCTTCTGCTTCTTCTGATTCACCCTCCTGACTTCACCTTCTCCTTCTCCTTCTTCTACTTCTTCTGATTCACCCTCCTGACTTCACCTTCTCCTTCTCCTTCTTCTACTTCTTCTGCTTCACCCTCCAGACTTCAACTTCTCCTTCTCCTTCTTCTACTTCTTCTGATTCACCCTCCAGACTTCACCTTCTCCTTCTTCTGCTTCTTCTGATTCACCCTCCAGACTTTACCTTCTCCTTCTCCTTCTTCTGCTTCTTCTGATTCACCCTCCAGACCTCACCTTCTCCTTCTCCTTCTTCTACTTCTTCTGGTTCACCCTCCAGACTTCACCTTCTCCTTCTCCTTCTTCTGCTTCTTCTGATTCACCCTCCAGACTTCACCTTCTCCTTCTCCTTCGTCTACTTCTTCTGATTCACCCTCCAGACTACACCTTCTCCTTCTCCTTCTTCTTCTTCTTCTGATTCACCCTCCAGACTTCACCTTCTCCTTCTCCTTCTTCTGTTTCTTCTGATTCACCCTCCAGCCTTCATCTTCTCCTTCTCCTTCTTCTACTTCTTCTGATTCACCCTCCAGACTTCACCTTCTCCTTCTCCTTCTTCTACGTCTTCTGATTCACCCTCCAGACTTCATCTTCTCCTTCTCCTTCTTCTGCTTCTTCTGATTCACCCTCCAGACTTCACCTTCTCCTTCTCCTTCTTCTGCTTCTTCTGATTCACCCTCCAGACTTCACCTTCTCCTTCTCCTTCTTCTGCTTCTTCTGATTCACCCTCCAGACTTCACCTTCTCCTTCTCCTTATTCTGCTTCTTCTGATTCACACTCCAGACTTCACCTTCTCCTTCTCCTTATTCTGCTTCTTCTGATTCACCCTCCAGACTTCACCTTCTCCTTCTCCTTCCTCTGCTTCTTCTGATTCACCCTCCAGACTTCACCTTCTCCTTCTCCTTCTTCTGATTCTTCTGATTCACCCTCCAGACTTCACCTTCTCCTTCTCCATCTTCTGCTTCTTCTGATTCACCCTCCTGACTTCACCTTCTCCTTCTCCTTCTTCTACTTCTTCTGATTCACCCTCCTGACTTCACCTTCTCCTTTTCATCTTCTACTTCTTCTGCTTCATCCTCCAGACTTCAACTTCTCCTTCTCCTTCTTCTACTTCTTCTGATTCACCCTCCAGACTTCACCTTCTCCTTCTCCTTCTTCTGCTTCTTCTGATTCACCCTCCAGACTTCACCTTCTCCTTCTCCTTCTTCTGCTTCTTCTGATTCACCCTCCAGACTTCACCTTCTCCTTCTCCTTCTTCTACTTCATCTGATTCACCCTCCAGACTTCACCTTCTCCTTCTCCTTCTTCTGCTTCTTCTGATTCACCCTCCAGACTTCACCTTCTCCTTCTCCTTCGTCTACTTCTTCTGATTCACCCTCCAGACTATACCTTCTCCTTCTCCTTCTTCTACTTCTTCTGATTCACCCTCCAGACTTCACCTTCTCCTTCTCCTTCTTCTGTTTCTTCTGATTCACCCTCCAGACTTCATCTTCTCCTTCTCCTTCTTCTATTTCTTCTGATTCACCCTCCAGACTTCACCTTCTCCTTCTCCTTATTCTGCTTTTTCTGATTCACCCTCCAGACTTCACCTTCTCCTTCTCCTTATTCTGCTTCTTCTGATTCACCCTCCAGACTTCACCTTCTCCTTCTCCTTCCTTTGCTTCTTCTGATTCACCCTCCAGACTTCACCTTCTCCTTCTCCTTCTTCTGATTCTTCTGATTCACCCTCCAGACTTCACCTTCTCCTTCTCCATCTTCTGCTTCTTCTGATTCACCCTCCTGACTTCACCTTCTCCTTCTCCTTCTTCTACTTCTTCTGATTCACCCTCCTGACTTCACCTTCTCCTTCTCCATCTTCTACTTCTTCTGCTTCACCCTCCAGACTTCACCTTCTCCTCCTCCTTCTTCTGTTTCTTCTGATTCACCCTCCAGACTTCATCTTCTCCTTCTCCTTCTTCTACTTCTTCTGATTCACCCTCCAGACTTCACCTTCTCCTTCTCCTTCTTCTACTTCTTCTGATTCACCCTCCAGACTTCATCTTCTCCTTCTCCTTCTTCTGCTTCTTCTGATTCACCCTCCAGACTTCACCTTCTCCTTCTCCTTCTTCTGCTTCTTCTGATTCACCCTCCAGACTTCAACTTCTCCTTCTCCTTCTTCTACTTCTTCTGATTCACCCTCCAGACTTCACCTTCTCCTTCTTCTTCTTCTACTTCTTCCGATTCACCCTCCAGACTTCATCTTCTCCTCCTCCTTCTTCTGCTTCTTCTGATTCACCCTCCAGACTTCACCTTCTCCTTCTCCTTCTTCTGCTTCTTCTGATTCACCCTCCAGACTTCACCTTCTCCTTCTCCTTCTTCTACTTCTTCTGATTCACCCTCCAGACTTCACCTTCTCCTTCTCCTTCTTCTACTTCTTCTGATTCACCCTCCAGTCTTCACCTTCTCCTTCTCCTTCTTCTGTTTCTTCTGCTTCACCCTCCAGACTTCACCTTCTCCTTCTCTTTCTTCTGCTTCTTCTGATTCACCCTCCAGACTTCACCTTCTCCTTCTTCTGATTCTTCTGATTCACCCTCCAGACTTCACCTTCTCCTTCTCCTTCTTCTGCTTCTTCTGATTCACCCTCCTGACTTCACCTTCTCCTTCTCCTTCTTCTACTTCTTCTGATTCACCCTCCTGACTTCACCTTCTCCTTCTCCTTCTTCTACTTCTTCTGCTTCACCCTCCAGACTTCACCTTCTCCTTCTCCTTCTTCTGCTTCTTCTGATTCACCCTCCAGACTTCACCTTCTCCTTCTCCTTCTTCTGCTTCTTCTGATTCACCCTCCACACTTCACCTTCTCCTTCTCCTTCTTCTGATTCTTCTGATTCACCCTCCAGACTTCACCTTCTCCTTCTCCATCTTCTGCTTCTTCTGATTCACCCTCCTGACTTCACCTTCTCCTTCTCCTTCTTCTACTTCTTCAGATTCACCCTCCTGACTTCACCTTCTCCTTCTCCATCTTCTACTTCTTCTGCTTCACCCTCCAGACTTCAACTTCTCCTTCTCCTTCTTCTACTTCTTCTGATTCACCCTCCAGACTTCACCTTCTCCTTCTCCTTCTTCTGCTTCTTCTGACTCACCCTCCAGACTTCACCTTCTCCTTCTCCTTCTTCTGCTTCTTCTGATTCACCCTCCAGACTTCACCTTCTCCTTCTCCTTCTTCTACTTCATCTGATTCACCCTCCAGACTTCACCTTCTCCTTCTCCTTCTTCTGCTTCTTCTGATTCACCCTCCAGACTTCACCTTCTCCTTCTCCTTCGTCTACTTCTTCTGATTCACCCTCCAGACTACACCTTCTCCTTCTCCTTCTTCTACTTCTTCTGATTCACCCTCCAGACTTCACCTTCTCCTTCTCCTTCTTCTGTTTCTTCTGATTCACCCTCCAGACTTCATCTTCTCCTTCTCCTTCTTCTACTTCTTCTGATTCACCCTCCAGACTTCACCTTCTCCTTCTCCTTCTTCTACTTCTTCTGATTCACCCTCCAGACTTCATCTTCTCCTTCTCCTTCTTCTGCTTCTTCTGATTCACCCTCCAGACTTCACCTTCTCCTTCTCCTTCTTCTGCTTCTTCTGATTCACCCTCCAGACTTCAACTTCTCCTTCTCCTTCTTCTGATTCTTCTGATTCACCCTCCAGACTTCACCTTCTCCTTCTCCTTCTTCTGCTTCTTCTGATTCACCCTCCTGACTTCACCTTCTCCTTCTCCTTCTTCTACTTCTTCTGATTCACCCTCCTGACTTCACCTTCTCCTTCTCCTTCTTCTACTTCTTCTGCTTCACCCTCCAGACTTCACCTTCTCCTTCTCCTTCTTCTACTTCTTCTGATTCAACCTCCAGACTTCACCTTCTCCTTCTCCTTCTTCTGCTTCTTCTGATTCACCCTCCAGACTTCACCTTCTCATTCTCCTTCTTCTGCTTCTTCTGCTGCGCCCTCCAGACTTCACCTTCTCCTTCTCCTTCTTCTGCTTCTTCTGCTTCACACTCCAGACTTCACCTTCTCCTTCTCCTTCTTCTGCTTCTTCTGCTGCGCCCTCCAGGCTTCACCTTCTCCTTCTCCTTCTTCTGCTTCTTCTGCTTCACCGTCCTGACTTCACCTTCTCCTTCTCCTTCTTCTACTTCTTCTGCTACACCCCCCTGACTTCACCTGCTCCTTCTCCTTCTTCTGCTTCTTCTGATTCACCCTCCTAACTTCACCTTCTCCTTCTCCTTCTTCTGCTTCTTCTGATTCACCCTCCTGACTTCACCTTCTCCTTCTCCTTCTTCTGCTTCTTCTGATTCACCCTCCAGACTTCACCTTCTCCTTCTCCTTCTTCTGCTTCTTCTGATTCACCCTCCAGACTTCACCTTCTCCTTCTCCTTCTTCTGCTTCTTCTGATTCACCCTCCAGACCTCACCTTCTCCTTCTCCTTCTTCTACTTCTTCTGATTCACCCTCCAGACTTCATCTTCTCCTTCTCCTTCTTCTGCTTCTTCTGATTCACCCTCCAGTCTTCACCTTCTCCTTCTCCTTCTTCTGCTTCTTCTGATTCACCCTCCAGACTTCACCTTCTCCTTCTCCTTCTTCTACTTCTTCTGATTCACCCTCCAGACTTCACCTTCTCCTTCTCCTTCTTCTACTTCTTCTGATTCACCCTCCAGTCTTCACCTTCTCCTTCTCCTTCTTCTGTTTCTTCTGCTTCACCCTCCAGACTTCACCTTCTCCTTCTCTTTCTTCTGCTTCTTCTGCTTCACCCTCCAGACTTCACCTTCTCCTTCTCCTTCTTCTGATTCTTCTGATTCACCCTCCAGACTTCACCTTCTCTATCTCCTTCTTCTGCTTCTTCTGATTCACCCTCCTGACTTCACCTTCTCCTTCTCCTTCTTCTACTTCTTCTGATTCACCCTCCTGACTTCACCTTCTCCTTCTCCTTCTTCTACTTCTTCTGCTTCACCCTCCAGACTTCAACTTCTCCTTCTCCTTCTTCTACTTCTTCTGATTCACCCTCCAGACTTCACCTTCTCCTTCTTCTGCTTCTTCTGATTCACCCTCCAGACTTTACCTTCTCCTTCTCCTTCTTCTGCTTCTTCTGATTCACCCTCCAGACCTCACCTTCTCCTTCTCCTTCTTCTACTTCTTCTGATTCACCCTCCAGACTTCACCTTCTCCTTCTCCTTCTTCTGCTTCTTCTGATTCACCCTCCAGACTTCACCTTCTCCTTCTCCTTCGTCTACTTCTTCTGATTCACCCTCCAGACTACACCTTCTCCTTCTCCTTCTTCTTCTTCTTCTGATTCACCCTCCAGACTTCACCTTCTCCTTCTCCTTCTTCTGTTTCTTCTGATTCACCCTCCAGCCTTCATCTTCTCCTTCTCCTTCTTCTACTTCTTCTGATTCACCCTCCAGACTTCACCTTCTCCTTCTCCTTCTTCTACGTCTTCTGATTCACCCTCCAGACTTCATCTTCTCCTTCTCCTTCTTCTGCTTCTTCTGATTCACCCTCCAGACTTCACCTTCTCCTTCTCCTTCTTCTGCTTCTTCTGATTCACCCTCCAGACTTCAACTTCTCCTTCTCCTTCTTCTACTTCTTCTGATTCACCCTCCAGACTTCACCTTCTCCTTCTCCTTCTTCTACTTCTTCCGATTCACCCTCCAGACTTCATCTTCTCCTTCTCCTTCTTCTGCTTCTTCTGATTCACCATCCAGACTTCACCTTCTCCTTCTCCTTCTTCTGCTTCTTCTGATTCACCCTCCAGACTTCACCTTCTTCTTCTCCTTCTTCTACTTCTTCTGATTCACCCTCCAGACTTCACCTTCTCCTTCTCCTTCTTCTACTTCTTCTGATTCACCCTCCAGTCTTCACCTTCTCCTTCTCCTTCTTCTGTTTCTTCTGCTTCACCCTCCAGACTTCACCTTCTCCTTCTCTTTCTTCTGCTTCTTCTGATTCACCCTCCAGACTTCACCTTCTCCTTCTCCTTCTTCTGATTCTTCTGATTCACCCTCCAGACTTCACCTTCTCCTTCTCCTTCTTCTGCTTCTTCTGATTCACCCTCCTGACTTCACCTTCTCCTTCTCCTTCTTCTACTTCTTCTGATTCACCCTCCAGACTTCACCTTCTCCTTCTCCTTCTTCTCCTTCTTCTGCTTCACCCTCCAGACTTCACCTTCTCCTTCTCCTTCTTCTGCTTCTTCTGATTCACCCTCCAGACTTCACCTTCTCCTTCTCCTTCTTCTGCTTCTTCTGATTCACCCTCCAGACTTCACCTTCTCCTTCTCCTTATTCTGCTTCTTCTGATTCACCCTCCAGACTTCACCTTCTCCTTCTCCTTATTCTGCTTCTTCTGATTCACCCTCCAGACTTCACCTTCTCCTTCTCCTTCCTCTGCTTCTTCTGATTCACCCTCCAGACTTCACCTTCTCCTTCTCCTTCTTCTGATTCTTCTGATTCACCCTCCAGACTTCACCTTCTCCTTCTCCATCTTCTGCTTCTTCTGATTCACCCTCCTGACTTCACCTTCTCCTTCTCCTTCTTCTACTTCTTCTGATTCTCCCTCCTGACTTCACCTTCTCCTTCTCCATCTTCTACTTCCTCTGCTTCACCCTCCAGACTTCAACTTCTCCTTCTCCTTCTTCTACTTCTTCTGATTCACCCTCCAGACTTCACCTTCTCCTTCTCCTTCTTCTGCTTCTTCTGATTCACCCTCCAGACTTCACCTTCTCCTTCTCCTTCTTCTGCTTCTTCTGATTCACCCTCCAGACTTCACCTTCTCCTTCTCCTTCTTCTACTTCATCTGATTCACCCTCCAGACTTCACCTTCTCCTTCTCCTTCTTCTGCTTCTTCTGATTCACCCTCCAGACTTCACCTTCTCCTTCTCCTTCGTCTACTTCTTCTGATTCACCCTCCAGACTACACCTTCTCCTTCTCCTTCTTCTACTTCTTCTGATTCACCCTCCAGACTTCACCTTCTCCTTCTCCTTCTTCTGTTTCTTCTGATTTACCCTCCAGACTTCATCTTCTCCTTCTCCTTCTTCTACTTCTTCTGATTCACCCTCCAGACTTCACCTTCTCCTTCTCCTTCTTCTACTTCTTCTGATTCACCCTCCAGACTTCATCTTCTCCTTCTCCTTCTTCTGCTTCTTCTGATTCACCCTCCAGACTTCACCTTCTCCTTCTCCTTCTTCTGCTTCTTCTGATTCACCCTCCAGACTTCACCTTCTCCTTCTCCTTCTTCTGCTTCTTCTGATTCACCCTCCAGACTTCACCTTCTCCTTCTCCTTCTTCTGCTTCTTCTGATTCACCCTCCAGACTTCACCTTCTCCTTCTCCTTCTTCTACTTCTTCTGATTTACCCTCCAGACTTCACCTTCTCCTTCTCCTTCTTCTACTTCTTCTGATTCACCCTCCAGTCTTCACCTTCTCCTTCTCCTTCTTCTGCTTCTTCTGATTCACCCTCCAGACTTAACCATCTCCTTCTCCTTATTGTGCTTCTTCTGATTCACCCTCCAGACTTCACCTTCTCCTTCTCCTTCTTCTGCTTCTTCTGATTCACCCTCCAGACCTCACCTTCTCCTTCTCCTTCTTCTGCTTCTTCTGATTCACCCTCCAGACTTCACCTTCTCCTTCTCCTTCTTCTACTTCTTCTGATTCACCCTCCAGACTTCACCTTCTCCTTCTCCTTCTTCTGCTTCTTCTGATTCACCCTCCTGACTTCACCTTCTCCTTCTCCTTCTTCTACATCTTCTGATTCACCCTCCTGACTTCACCTTCTCCTTCTCAATCTTCTACTTCCTCTGCTTCACCCTCCAGACTTCAACTTCTCCTTCTCCTTCTTCTACTTCTTCTGATTCACCCTCCAGACTTCACCTTCTCCTTCTCCTTCTTCTGCTTCTTCTGATTCACCCTCCAGACTTCACCTTCTCCTTCTCCTTCTTCTGCTTCTTCCGATTCACCCTCCAGACTTCACCTTCTCCTTCTCCTTCTTCTACTTCATCTGATTCACCCTCCAGACTTCACCTTATCCTTCTCCTTCTTCTGCTTCTTCTGATTCACCCTCCAGACTTCACCTTCTCCTTCTCCTTCGTCTACTTCTTCTGATTCACCCTCCAGACTACACCTTCTCCTTCTCCTTCTTCTACTTCTTCTGATTCACCCTCCAGACTTCACCTTCTCCTTCTCCTTCTTCTGTTTCTTCTGATTCACCCTCCAGACTTCATGTTCTCCTTCTCCTTCTTCTACTTCTTCTGATTCACCCTCCAGACTTCACCTTCTCCTTCTCCTTCTTCTACTTCTTCTGATTCACCCTCCAGACTTCATCTTCTCCTTCTCCTTCTTCTGCTTCTTCTGATTCACCCTCCAGACTTCACCTTCTCCTTCTCCTTCTTCTGCTTCTTCTGATTCACCCTCCAGACTTCAACTTCTCCTTCTCCTTCTTCTACTTCTTCTGATTCACCCTCCAGTCTTCACCTTCTCCTTCTCCTTCTTCTGTTTCTTCTGCTTCACCCTCCAGACTTCACCTTCTCCTTCTCTTTCTTCTGCTTCTTCTGATTCACCCTCCAGACTTCACCTTCTCCTTCTCCTTCTTCTGCTTCTTCTGATTCACCCTCCAGACTTCACCTTCTCATTCTCCTTCTTCTGCTTCTTCTGCTGCGCCCTCCAGACTTCACCTTCTCCTTCTCCTTCTTCTGCTTCTTCTGCTTCACACTCCAGACTTCACCTTCTCCTTCTCCTTCTTCTGCTTCTTCTGCTGCGCCCTCCAGGCTTCACCTTCTCCTTCTCCTTCTTCTGCTTCTTCTGCTTCACCGTCCTGACTTCACCTTCTCCTTCTCCTTCTTCTACTTCTTCTGCTACACCCCCCTGACTTCACCTGCTCCTTCTCCTTCTTCTGCTTCTTCTGATTCACCCTCCTAACTTCACCTTCTCCTTCTCCTTCTTCTGCTTCTTCTGATTCACCCTCCTGACTTCACCTTCTCCTTCTCCTTCTTCTGCTTCTTCTGATTCACCCTCCAGACTTCACCTTCTCCTTCTCCTTCTTCTGCTTCTTCTGATTCACCCTCCAGACTTCACCTTCTCCTTCTCCTTCTTCTGCTTCTTCTGATTCACCCTCCAGACCTCACCTTCTCCTTCTCCTTCTTCTACTTCTTCTGATTCACCCTCCAGACTTCATCTTCTCCTTCTCCTTCTTCTGCTTCTTCTGATTCACCCTCCAGTCTTCACCTTCTCCTTCTCCTTCTTCTGCTTCTTCTGATTCACCCTCCAGACTTCACCTTCTCCTTCTCCTTCTTCTACTTCTTCTGATTCACCCTCCAGACTTCACCTTCTCCTTCTCCTTCTTCTACTTCTTCTGATTCACCCTCCAGTCTTCACCTTCTCCTTCTCCTTCTTCTGTTTCTTCTGCTTCACCCTCCAGACTTCACCTTCTCCTTCTCTTTCTTCTGCTTCTTCTGCTTCACCCTCCAGACTTCACCTTCTCTATCTCCTTCTTCTGCTTCTTCTGATTCACCCTCCTGACTTCACCTTCTCCTTCTCCTTCTTCTACTTCTTCTGATTCACCCTCCTGACTTCACCTTCTCCTTCTCCTTCTTCTACTTCTTCTGCTTCACCCTCCAGACTTCAACTTCTCCTTCTCCTTCTTCTACTTCTTCTGATTCACCCTCCAGACTTCACCTTCTCCTTCTTCTGCTTCTTCTGATTCACCCTCCAGACTTTACCTTCTCCTTCTCCTTCTTCTGCTTCTTCTGATTCACCCTCCAGACCTCACCTTCTCCTTCTCCTTCTTCTACTTCTTCTGATTCACCCTCCAGACTTCACCTTCTCCTTCTCCTTCTTCTGCTTCTTCTGATTCACCCTCCAGACTTCACCTTCTCCTTCTCCTTCGTCTACTTCTTCTGATTCACCCTCCAGACTACACCTTCTCCTTCTCCTTCTTCTTCTTCTTCTGATTCACCCTCCAGACTTCACCTTCTCCTTCTCCTTCTTCTGTTTCTTCTGATTCACCCTCCAGCCTTCATCTTCTCCTTCTCCTTCTTCTACTTCTTCTGATTCACCCTCCAGACTTCACCTTCTCCTTCTCCTTCTTCTACGTCTTCTGATTCACCCTCCAGACTTCATCTTCTCCTTCTCCTTCTTCTGCTTCTTCTGATTCACCCTCCAGACTTCACCTTCTCCTTCTCCTTCTTCTGCTTCTTCTGATTCACCCTCCAGACTTCAACTTCTCCTTCTCCTTCTTCTTCTTCTTCTGATTCACCCTCCAGACTTCACCTTCTCCTTCTCCTTCTTCTACTTCTTCCGATTCACCCTCCAGACTTCATCTTCTCCTTCTCCTTCTTCTGCTTCTTCTGATTCACCATCCAGACTTCACCTTCTCCTTCTCCTTCTTCTGCTTCTTCTGATTCACCCTCCAGACTTCACCTTCTTCTTCTCCTTCTTCTACTTCTTCTGATTCACCCTCCAGACTTCACCTTCTCCTTCTCCTTCTTCTACTTCTTCTGATTCACCCTCCAGTCTTCACCTTCTCCTTCTCCTTCTTCTGTTTCTTCTGCTTCACCCTCCAGACTTCACCTTCTCCTTCTCTTTCTTCTGCTTCTTCTGATTCACCCTCCAGACTTCACCTTCTCCTTCTCCTTCTTCTGATTCTTCTGATTCACCCTCCAGACTTCACCTTCTCCTTCTCCTTCTTCTGCTTCTTCTGATTCACCCTCCTGACTTCACCTTCTCCTTCTCCTTCTTCTACTTCTTCTGATTCACCCTCCAGACTTCACCTTCTCCTTCTCCTTCTTCTCCTTCTTCTGCTTCACCCTCCAGACTTCACCTTCTCCTTCTCCTTCTTCTGCTTCTTCTGATTCACCCTCCAGACTTCACCTTCTCCTTCTCCTTCTTCTGCTTCTTCTGATTCACCCTCCAGACTTCACCTTCTCCTTCTCCTTATTCTGCTTCTTCTGATTCACCCTCCAGACTTCACCTTCTCCTTCTCCTTATTCTGCTTCTTCTGATTCACCCTCCAGACTTCACCTTCTCCTTCTCCTTCCTCTGCTTCTTCTGATTCACCCTCCAGACTTCACCTTCTCCTTCTCCTTCTTCTGATTCTTCTGATTCACCCTCCAGACTTCACCTTCTCCTTCTCCATCTTCTGCTTCTTCTGATTCACCCTCCAGACTTCACCTTCTCCTTCTCCTTCTTCTGCTTCTTCTGATTCACCCTCCAGACTTCACCTTCTCCTTCTCCTTCTTCTGCTTCTTCTGATTCACCCTCCAGACTTCACCTTCTCCTTCTCCTTCTTCTACTTCATCTGATTCACCCTCCAGACTTCACCTTCTCCTTCTCCTTCTTCTGCTTCTTCTGATTCACCCTCCAGACTTCACCTTCTCCTTCTCCTTCGTCTACTTCTTCTGATTCACCCTCCAGACTACACCTTCTCCTTCTCCTTCTTCTACTTCTTCTGATTCACCCTCCAGACTTCACCTTCTCCTTCTCCTTCTTCTGTTTCTTCTGATTCACCCTCCAGACTTCATCTTCTCCTTCTCCTTCTTCTACTTCTTCTGATTCACCCTCCAGACTTCACCTTCTCCTTCTCCTTCTTCTACTTCTTCTGATTCACCCTCCAGACTTCATCTTCTCCTTCTCCTTCTTCTGCTTCTTCTGATTCACCCTCCAGACTTCACCTTCTCCTTCTCCTTCTTCTGCTTCTTCTGATTCACCCTCCAGACTTCACCTTCTCCTTCTCCTTCTTCTGCTTCTTCTGATTCACCCTCCAGACTTCACCTTCTCCTTCTCCTTCTTCTACTTCTTCTGATTTACCCTCCAGACTTCACCTTCTCCTTCTCCTTCTTCTACTTCTTCTGATTCACCCTCCAGTCTTCACCTTCTCCTTCTCCTTCTTCTGCTTCTTCTGATTCACCCTCCAGACTTAACCATCTCCTTCTCCTTATTGTGCTTCTTCTGATTCACCCTCCAGACTTCACCTTCTCCTTCTCCTTCTTCTGCTTCTTCTGATTCACCCTCCAGACCTCACCTTCTCCTTCTCCTTCTTCTGCTTCTTCTGATTCACCCTCCAGACTTCACCTTCTCCTTCTCCTTCTTCTACTTCTTCTGATTCACCCTCCAGACTTCACCTTCTCCTTCTCCTTCTTCTGCTTCTTCTGATTCACCCTCCTGACTTCACCTTCTCCTTCTCCTTCTTCTACATCTTCTGATTCACCCTCCTGACTTCACCTTCTCCTTCTCCATCTTCTACTTCCTCTGCTTCACCCTCCAGACTTCAACTTCTCCTTCTCCTTCTTCTACTTCTTCTGATTCACCCTCCAGACTTCACCTTCTCCTTCTCCTTCTTCTGCTTCTTCTGATTCACCCTCCAGACTTCACCTTCTCCTTCTCCTTCTTCTGCTTCTTCCGATTCACCCTCCAGACTTCACCTTCTCCTTCTCCTTCTTCTACTTCATCTGATTCACCCTCCAGACTTCACCTTATCCTTCTCCTTCTTCTGCTTCTTCTGATTCACCCTCCAGACTTCACCTTCTCCTTCTCCTTCGTCTACTTCTTCTGATTCACCCTCCAGACTACACCTTCTCCTTCTCCTTCTTCTACTTCTTCTGATTCACCCTCCAGACTTCACCTTCTCCTTCTCCTTCTTCTGTTTCTTCTGATTCACCCTCCAGACTTCATGTTCTCCTTCTCCTTCTTCTACTTCTTCTGATTCACCCTCCAGACTTCACCTTCTCCTTCTCCTTCTTCTACTTCTTCTGATTCACCCTCCAGACTTCATCTTCTCCTTCTCCTTCTTCTGCTTCTTCTGATTCACCCTCCAGACTTCACCTTCTCCTTCTCCTTCTTCTGCTTCTTCTGATTCACCCTCCAGACTTCAACTTCTCCTTCTCCTTCTTCTACTTCTTCTGATTCACCCTCCAGTCTTCACCTTCTCCTTCTCCTTCTTCTGTTTCTTCTGCTTCACCCTCCAGACTTCACCTTCTCCTTCTCTTTCTTCTGCTTCTTCTGATTCACCCTCCAGACTTCATCTTCTCCTTCTCCTTCTTCTGATTCTTCTGATTCACCCTCCAGACTTCACCTTCTCCTTCTCCTTCTTCTGCTTCTTCTGATTCACCCTCCTGACTTCACCTTCTCCTTCTCCTTCTTCTACTTCTTCTGATTCACCCTCCTGACTTCACCTTCTCCTTCTCCTTCTTCTACTTCTTCTGCTTCAGCCTCCAGACTTCACCTTCTCCTTCTCCTTCTTCTACTTCTTCTGATTCAACCTCCAGACTTCACCTTCTCCTTCTCCTTCTTCTGCTTCTTCTGATTCACCCTCCAGACTTCACCTTCTCATTCTCCTTCTTTTGCTTCTTCTGCTGCGCCCTCCAGACTTCACCTTCTCCTTCTCCTTCTTCTGCTTCTTCTGCTTCACACTCCAGACTTCACCTTCTCCTTCTCCTTCTTCTGCTTCTTCTGCTGCGCCCTCCAGGCTTCACCTTCTTCTTCTCCTTCTTCTGCTTCTTCTGCTTCACCGTCCTGACTTCACCTTCTCCTTCTCCTTCTTCTACTTCTTCTGCTACACCCCCCTGACTTCACCTGCTCCTTCTCCTTCTTCTGCTTCTTCTGATTCACCCTCCTAACTTCACCTTCTCCTTCTCCTTCTTCTGCTTCTTCTGATTCACCCTCCTGACTTCACCTTCTCCTTCTCCTTCTTCTGCTTCTTCTGATTCACCCTCCAGACTTCACCTTCTCCTTCTCCTTCTTCTGCTTCTTCTTATTTACCCTCCAGACTTCACCTTCTCCTTCTCCTTCTTCTGCTTCTTCTGATTCACCCTCCAGACCTCACCTTCTCCTTCTCCTTCTTCTACTTCTTCTGATTCACCCTCCAGACTTCATCTTCTCCTTCTCCTTCTTCTGCTTCTTCTGATTCATCCTCCAGACTTCACCTTCTCCTTCTCCTTCTTCTGCTTCTTCTGATTCTCCCTCCAGACTTCACCTTCTCCTTCTCCTTCTTCTACTTCTTCTGATTCACCCTCCAGACTTCACCTTCTCCTTCTCCTTATTCTACTTCTTCTGATTCACCCTCCAGTCTTCACCTTCTCCTTCTCCTTCTTCTGTTTCTTCTGCCTCACCCTCCAGACTTCACCTTCTCCTTCTCTTTCTTCTGCCTCTTCTGCTTCACCCTCCAGACTTCACCTTCTCCTTCTCCTTCTTCTGATTCTTCTGATTCACCCTCCAGACTTCACCTTCTCTATCTCCTTCTTCTGCTTCTTCTGATTCACCCTCCTGACTTCACCTTCTCCTTCTCCTTCTTCTACTTCTTCTGATTCACCCTCCTGACTTCACCTTCTCCTTCTCCTTCTTCTACTTCTTCTGCTTCACCCTCCAGACTTCACCTTCTCCTTCTCCTTCTTCTACTTCTTCTGATTCACCCTCCAGACTTCACCTTCTCCTTCTCCTTCTTCTGCTTCTTCTGATTCATCCTCCAGACTTAACCTTCTCCTTCTCCTTATTCTGCTTCTTCTGATTCACCCTCCAGACTTCACCTTCTCCTTCTCCTTCTTCTGCTTCTTCTGATTCACCCTCCAGACTTCACCTTCTCCTTCTCCTTCTTCTGCTTCTTCTGATTCACCCTCCAGACTTCACCTTCTCCTTCTCCTTCTTCTACTTCTTCTGATTCACCCTCCAGACTTCACCTTCTCCTTCTCCTTCTTCTGCTTCTTCTGATTCACCCTCCTGACTTCACCTTCTCCTTCTCCTTCTTCTACATCTTCTGATTCACCCTCCTGACTTCACCTTCTCCTTCTCCTTCTTCTACTTCTTCTGATTCACCCTCCAGACTTCACCTTCTCCTTCTCCTTCTTCTGCTTCTTCTGATTCACCCTCCAGACTTCACCTTCTCATTCTCCTTCTTCTGCTTCTTCTGCTGCGCCCTCCAGACTTCACCTTCTCCTTCTCCTTCTTCTGCTTCTTCTGCTTCACACTCCAGACTTCACCTTCTCCTTCTCCTTCTTCTGCTTCCTCTGCTGCGCCCTCCAGGCTTCACCTTCTCCTTCTCCTTCTTCTGCTTCTTCTGCTTCACCGTCCTGACTTCACCTTCTCCTTCTCCTTCTTCTACTTCTTCTGCTACACCCCCCTGACTTCACCTGCTCCTTCTCCCTCTTCTGCTTCTTCTGATTCACCCTCCTAACTTCACCTTCTCCTTCTCCTTCTTCTGCTTCTTCTGATTCACCCTCCTGACTTCACCTTCTCCTTCTCCTTCTTCTGCTTCTTCTGATTCACCCTCCAGACTTCAACTTCTCCTTCTCCTTCTTCTGCTTCTTCTGATTCACCCTCCAGACTTCACCTTCTCCTTCTCCTTCTTCTGCTTCTTCTGATTCACCCTCCAGACCTCACCTTCTCCTTCTCCTTCTTCTACTTCTTCTGATTCACCCTCCAGACTTCATCTTCTCCTTCTCCTTATTCTGGTTCTTCTGATTCACCCTCCAGACTTCACCTTCTCCTTCTCCTTCTTCTGCTTCTTCTGATTCACCCTCCAGACTTCACCTTCTCCTTCTCCTTCTTCTACTTCTTCTGATTCACCCTCCAGACTTCACCTTCTCCTTCTCCTTCTTCTACTTCTTCTGATTCACCCTCCAGTCTTCACCTTCTCCTTCTCCTTCTTCTGTTTCTTCTGCTTCACCCTCCAGACTTCACCTTCTCCTTCTCTTTCTTCTGCTTCTTCTGCTTCACCCTCCAGACTTCACCTTCTCCTTCTCCTTCTTCTGATTCTTCTGATTCAACCTCCAGACTTCACCTTCTCTATCTCCTTCTTCTGCTTCTTCTGATTCACCCTCCTGACTTCACCTTCTCCTTCTCCTTCTTCTACTTCTTCTGATTCACCCTCCTGACTTCACCTTCTCCTTCTCCTTCTTCTGTTTCTTCTGCTTCACCCTCCAGACTTCACCTTCTCCTTCTCTTTCTTCTGCTTCTTCTGATTCACCCTCCAGACTTCACCTTCTCCTTCTCCTTCTTCTGATTCTTCTGATTCACCCTCCAGACTTCACCTACTCCTTCTCCTTCTTCTGCTTCTTCTGATTCACCCTCCTGACTTCACCTTCTCCTTCTCCTTCTTCTACTTCTTCTGATTCACCCTCCTGACTTCACCTTCTCCTTCTCCTTCTTCTACTTCTTCTGCTTCACCCTCCAGACTTCACCTTCTCCTTCTCCTTCTTCTACTTCTTCTGATTCAACCTCCAGACTTCACCTTCTCCTTCTCCTTCTTCTGCTTCTTCTGATTCACCCTCCAGACTTCACCTTCTCATTCTCCTTCTTTTGCTTCTTCTGCTGCGCCCTCCAGACTTCACCTTCTCCTTCTCCTTCTTCTGCTTCTTCTGCTTCACACTCCAGACTTCACCTTCTCCTTCTCCTTCTTCTGCTTCTTCTGCTGCGCCCTCCAGGCTTCACCTTCTTCTTCTCCTTCTTCTGCTTCTTCTGCTTCACCGTCCTGACTTCACCTTCTCCTTCTCCTTCTTCTACTTCTTCTGCTACACCCCCCTGACTTCACCTGCTCCTTCTCCTTCTTCTGCTTCTTCTGATTCACCCTCCTAACTTCACCTTCTCCTTCTCCTTCTTCTGCTTCTTCTGATTCACCCTCCTGACTTCACCTTCTCCTTCTCCTTCTTCTGCTTCTTCTGATTCACCCTCCAGACTTCACCTTCTCCTTCTCCTTCTTCTGCTTCTTCTGATTCACCCTCCAGACTTCACCTTCTCCTTCTCCTTCTTCTGCTTCTTCTGATTCACCCTCCAGACCTCACCTTCTCCTTCTCCTTCTTCTACTTCTTCTGATTCACCCTCCAGACTTCATCTTCTCCTTCTCCTTCTTCTGCTTCTTCTGATTCATCCTCCAGACTTCACCTTCTCCTTCTCCTTCTTCTGCTTCTTCTGATTCTCCCTCCAGACTTCACCTTCTCCTTCTCCTTCTTCTACTTCTTCTGATTCACCCTCCAGACTTCACCTTCTCCTTCTCCTTATTCTACTTCTTCTGATTCACCCTCCAGTCTTCACCTTCTCCTTCTCCTTCTTCTGTTTCTTCTGCCTCACCCTCCAGACTTCACCTTCTCCTTCTCTTTCTTCTGCCTCTTCTGCTTCACCCTCCAGACTTCACCTTCTCCTTCTCCTTCTTCTGATTCTTCTGATTCACCCTCCAGACTTCACCTTCTCTATCTCCTTCTTCTGCTTCTTCTGATTCACCCTCCTGACTTCACCTTCTCCTTCTCCTTCTTCTACTTCTTCTGATTCACCCTCCTGACTTCACCTTCTCCTTCTCCTTCTTCTACTTCTTCTGCTTCACCCTCCAGACTTCACCTTCTCCTTCTCCTTCTTCTACTTCTTCTGATTCACCCTCCAGACTTCACCTTCTCCTTCTCCTTCTTCTGCTTCTTCTGATTCATCCTCCAGACTTAACCTTCTCCTTCTCCTTATTCTGCTTCTTCTGATTCACCCTCCAGACTTCACCTTCTCCTTCTCCTTCTTCTGCTTCTTCTGATTCACCCTCCAGACTTCACCTTCTCCTTCTCCTTCTTCTGCTTCTTCTGATTCACCCTCCAGACTTCACCTTCTCCTTCTCCTTCTTCTACTTCTTCTGATTCACCCTCCAGACTTCACCTTCTCCTTCTCCTTCTTCTGCTTCTTCTGATTCACCCTCCTGACTTCACCTTCTCCTTCTCCTTCTTCTACATCTTCTGATTCACCCTCCTGACTTCACCTTCTCCTTCTCCTTCTTCTACTTCTTCTGATTCACCCTCCAGACTTCACCTTCTCCTTCTCCTTCTTCTGCTTCTTCTGATTCACCCTCCAGACTTCACCTTCTCATTCTCCTTCTTCTGCTTCTTCTGCTGCGCCCTCCAGACTTCACCTTCTCCTTCTCCTTCTTCTGCTTCTTCTGCTTCACACTCCAGACTTCACCTTCTCCTTCTCCTTCTTCTGCTTCCTCTGCTGCGCCCTCCAGGCTTCACCTTCTCCTTCTCCTTCTTCTGCTTCTTCTGCTTCACCGTCCTGACTTCACCTTCTCCTTCTCCTTCTTCTACTTCTTCTGCTACACCCCCCTGACTTCACCTGCTCCTTCTCCTTCTTCTGCTTCTTCTGATTCACCCTCCTAACTTCACCTTCTCCTTCTCCTTCTTCTGCTTCTTCTGATTCACCCTCCTGACTTCACCTTCTCCTTCTCCTTCTTCTGCTTCTTCTGATTCACCCTCCAGACTTCAACTTCTCCTTCTCCTTCTTCTGCTTCTTCTGATTCACCCTCCAGACTTCACCTTCTCCTTCTCCTTCTTCTGCTTCTTCTGATTCACCCTCCAGACCTCACCTTCTCCTTCTCCTTCTTCTACTTCTTCTGATTCACCCTCCAGACTTCATCTTCTCCTTCTCCTTATTCTGGTTCTTCTGATTCACCCTCCAGACTTCACCTTCTCCTTCTCCTTCTTCTGCTTCTTCTGATTCACCCTCCAGACTTCACCTTCTCCTTCTCCTTCTTCTACTTCTTCTGATTCACCCTCCAGACTTCACCTTCTCCTTCTCCTTCTTCTACTTCTTCTGATTCACCCTCCAGTCTTCACCTTCTCCTTCTCCTTCTTCTGTTTCTTCTGCTTCACCCTCCAGACTTCACCTTCTCCTTCTCTTTCTTCTGCTTCTTCTGCTTCACCCTCCAGACTTCACCTTCTCCTTCTCCTTCTTCTGATTCTTCTGATTCAACCTCCAGACTTCACCTTCTCTATCTCCTTCTTCTGCTTCTTCTGATTCACCCTCCTGACTTCACCTTCTCCTTCTCCTTCTTCTACTTCTTCTGATTCACCCTCCTGACTTCACCTTCTCCTTCTCCTTCTTCTACTTCTTCTGCTTCACCCTCCAGACTTCACCTTCTCCTTCTCCTTCTTCTACTTCTTCTGATTCACCCTCCAGACTTCACCTTCTCCTTCTCCTTCTTCTGCTTCTTCTGATTCACCCTCCAGACTTAACCTTCTCCTTCTCCTTATTCTGCTTCTTCTGATTCACCCTCCAGACTTCACCTTCTCCTTCTCCTTCTTCTACTTCTTCTGATTCACCCTCCAGTCTTCACCTTCTCCTTCTCCTTCTTCTGTTTCTTCTGCTTCACCCTCCAGACTTCACCTTCTCCTTCTCTTTCTTCTGCTTCTTCTGCTTCACCCTCCAGACTTCACCTTCTCCTTCTCCTTCTTCTGATTCTTCTGATTCAACCTCCAGACTTCACCTTCTCTATCTCCTTCTTCTGCTTCTTCTGATTCACCCTCCTGACTTCACCTTCTCCTTCTCCTTCTTCTACTTCTTCTGATTCACCCTCCTGACTTCACCTTCTCCTTCTCCTTCTTCTACTTCTTCTGCTTCACCCTCCAGACTTCACCTTCTCCTTCTCCTTCTTCTACTTCTTCTGATTCACCCTCCAGACTTCACCTTCTCCTTCTCCTTCTTCTGCTTCTTCTGATTCACCCTCCAGACTTCACCTTCTCCTTCTCCTTCATCTACTTCTTCTGATTCACCCTCCAGACTTCACCTTCTCCTTCTCCTTCTTCTGCTTCTTCTGATTCACCCTCCAGACTTCACCTTCTCCTTCTCCTTCTTCTGCTTCTTCTGATTCACCCTCCAGACTTCACCTTCTCCTTCTCCTTCTTCTACTTCTTCTGATTCACCCTCCAGACTTCACCTTCTCCTTCTTCTGCTTCTTCTGATTCACCCTCCAGACTTTACCTTCTCCTTCTCCTTCGTCTACTTCTTCTGATTCACCCTCCAGACTACACCTTCTCCTTCTCCTTCTTCTACTTCTTCTGATTCACCCTCCAGACTTCACCTTCTCCTGCTCCTTCTTCTGTTTCTTCTGATTCACCCTCCAGACTTCATCTTCTCCTTCTCCTTCTTCTACTTCTTCTGATTCACCCTCCAGACTTCATCTTCTCCTTCTCCGTCTTCTGCTTCTTCTGATTCACCCTCCAGACTTCACCTTCTCCTTCTCCTTCTTCTGCTTCTTCTGATTCACCCTCCAGACTTCAACTTCTCCTTCTCCTTCTTCTACTTCTTCTGATTCACCCTCCAAACTTCACCTTCTCCTTCTCCTTCTTCTACTTCTTCCGATTCATCCTCCAGACTTCATCTTCTCCTTCTCCTTCTTCTGCTTCTTCTGATTCACCCTCCAGACTTCACCTTCTCCTTCTCCTTCTTCTGCTTCTTCTGATTCACCCTCCAGACTTCACCTTCTCCTTCTCCTTCTTCTACTTCTTCTGATTCACCCTCCAGACTTCACCTTCTCCTTCTCCTTCTTCTACTTCTTCTGATTCACCCTCCAGTCTTCACCTTCTCCTTCTCCTTCTTCTGTTTCTTCTGCTTCACCCTCCAGACTTCACCTTCTCCTTCTCTTTCTTCTGCTTCTTCTGATTCACCCTCCAGACTTCACCTTCTCCTTCTCCTTCTTCTGATTCTTCTGATTCACCCTCCAGACTTCACCTTCTCCTTCTCCTTCTTCTGCTTCTTCTGATTCACCCTCCTGACTTCACCTTCTCCTTCTGCTTCTTCTACTTCTTCTGCTTCACCCTCCAGACTTCACCTTCTCCTTCTCCTTCTTCTACTTCTTCTGATTCACCCTCCAGACTTCACCTTCTCCTTCTCCTTCTTCTGCTTCTTCTGATTCACCCTCCAGACTTCACCTTCTCCTTCTCCTTATTCTGCTTCTTCTGATTCACCCTCCAGACTTCACCTTCTCCTTCTCCTTATTCTGCTTCTTTTGATTCACCCTCCAGACTTCACCTTCTCCTTCTCCTTCCTCTGCTTCTTCTGATTCACCCTCCAGACTTCACCTTCTCCTTCTCCTTCTTCTGATTCTTCTGATTCACCCTCCAGACTTCACCTTCTCCTTCTCCATCTTCTGCTTCTTCTGATTCACCCACCTGACTTCACCTTCTCCTTCTCCTTCTTCTACTTCTTCTGATTCATCCTCCTGACTTCACCTTCTCCTTCTCCATCTTCTACTTCTTCTGCTTCACCCTCCAGACTTCAACTTCTCCTTCTCCTTCTTCTACTTCTTCTGATTCACCCTCCAGACTTCACCTTCTCCTTCTCCTTCTTCTGCTTCTTCTGATTCACCCTCCAGACTTCACCTTCTCCTTCTCCTTCTTCTGCTTCTTCTGATTCACCCTCCAGACTTCACCTTCTCCTTCTCCTTCTTCTACTTCTTCTGATTCACCCTCCAGACTTCACCTTCTCCTTCTCCTTCTTCTGCTTCTTCTGATTCACCCTCCAGACTTCAACTTCTCCTTCTCCTTCGTCTACTTCTTCTGATTCACCCTCCAGACTTCATCTTCTCCTTCTCCTTCTTCTGCTTCTTCTGATTCACCCTCCAGACTTCACCTTCTCCTTCTCCTTCTTCTGCTTCTTCTGATTCACCCTCCAGACTTCAACTTCTCCTTCTCCTTCTTCTACTTCTTCTGATTCACCCTCCAGACTTCACCTTCTCCTTCTCCTTCTTCTACTTCTTCTGATTCACCCTCCAGTCTTCACCTTCTCCTTCTCCTTCTTCTGTTTCTTCTGCTTCACCCTCCAGACTTCACCTTCTCCTTCTCTTTCTTCTGCTTCTTCTGATTCACCCTCCAGACTTCACCTTCTCCTTCTCCTTCTTCTGATTCTTCTGATTCACCCTCCAGACTTCACCTTCTCCTTCTCCTTCTTCTGCTTCTTCTGATTCACCCTCCTGACTTCACCTTCTCCTTCTCCTTCTTCTACTTCTTCTGATTCACCCTCCTGACTTCACCTTCTCCTTCTCCTTCTTCTACTTCTTCTGCTTCACCCTCCAGACTTCACCTTCTCCTTCTCCTTCTTCTACTTCTTCTGATTCACCCTCCAGACTTCACCTTCTCCTTCTCCTTCTTCTGCTTCTTCTGATTCACCCTCCAGACTTCACCTTCTCATTCTCCTTCTTCTGCTTCTTCTGCTGCGCCCTCCAGACTTCACCTTCTCCTTCTCCTTCTTCTGCTTCTTCTGCTTCACACTCCAGACTTCACCTTCTCCTTCTCCTTCTTCTGCTTCTTCTGCTGCGCCCTCCAGGCTTCACCTTCTCCTTCTCCTTCTTCTGCTTCTTCTGCTTCATCGTCCTGACTTCACCTTCTCCTTCTCCTTCTTCTACTTCTTCTGCTACACCCCCCTGACTTCACCTGCTCCTTCTCCTTTTTCTGCTTCTTCTGATTCACCCTCCTAACTTCACCTTCTCCTTCTCCTTCTTCTGCTTCTTCTGATTCACCCTCCTGACTTCACCTTCTCCTTCTCCTTCTTCTGCTTCTTCTGATTCACCCTCCAGACTTCACCTTCTCCTTCTCCTTCTTCTGCTTCTTCTGATTCACCCTCCAGACTTCACCTTCTCCTTCTCCTTCTTCTGCTTCTTCTGATTCACCCTCCAGACCTCACCTTCTCCTTCTCCTTCTTCTACTTCTTCTGATTCACCCTCCAGACTTCATCTTCTCCTTCTCCTTCTTCTGCTTCTTCTGATTCACCCTCCAGACTTCACCTTCTCCTTCTCCTTCTTCTGCTTCTTCTGATTCACCCTCCAGACTTCACCTTCTCCTTCTCCTTCTTCTACTTCTTCTGATTCACCCTATAGACTTCACCTTCTCCTTCTCCTTCTTCTACTTCTTCTGATTCACCCTCCAGTCTTCACCTTCTCCTTTTCCTTCTTCTGTTTCTTCTGCTTCACCCTCCAGACTTCACCTTCTCCTTCTCTTTCTTCTGCTTCTTCTGCTTCACCCTCCAGACTTCACCTTCTCCTTCTCCTTCTTCTGATTCTTCTGATTCACCCTCAAGACTTCACCTTCTATATCTCCTTCTTCTGCTTCTTCTGATTCACCCTCCTGACTTCACCTTCTCCTTCTCCTTCTTCTACTTCTTCTGATTCACCCTCCTGACTTCACCTTCTCCTTCTCCTTCTTCTACTTCTTCTGCTTCACCCTCCAGACTTCACCTTCTCCTTCTCCTTCTTCTACTTCTTCTGATTCACCCCCCGACTTCACCTTCTCCTTCTCCTTCTTCTGCTTCTTCTGATTCACCCTCCAGACTTCACCTTCTCCTTCTCCTTATTCTGCTTCTTCTGATTCACCCTCCAGACTTCACCTTCTCCTTCTCCTTCTTCTGCTTCTTCTGATTCACCCTCCAGACTTCACCTTCTCCTTCTCCTTATTCTGCTTCTTCTGATTCACCCTCCAGACTTCACCTTCTCCTTCTCCTTCTTCTGCTTCTTCTGATTCACCCTCCAGACTTCACCTTCTCCTTCTCCTTCTACTGCTTCTTCTGATTCACCCTCCAGACTTCACCTTCTCCTTCTCCTTCTTCTACTTCTTCTGATTCACCCTCCAGACTTCACCTTCTCCTTCTCCTTCTTCTGCTTCTTCTGTTTCACCCTCCTGACTTCACCTTCTCCTTCTCCTTCTTCTACATCTTCTGATTCACCCTCCTGACTTCAGCTTCTCCTTCTCCTTCTTCTACTTCTTCTGCTTCACCCTCCAGACTTCACCTTCTCCTTCTCCTTCTTCTACTTCTTCTGATTCACCCTCCAGACTTCACCTTCTCCTTCTCCTTCTTCTACTTCTTCTGCTTCACCCTCCAGACTTCACCTTCTCCTTCTCCATCTTCTACTTCTTCTGATTCACCCTCCAGACTTCACCTTCTCCTTTTCCTTCTTCTGCTTCTTCTGATTCACCCTCCAGACTTCACCTTCTCCTTCTCCTTATTCTGCTTCTTCTGATTCACCCGCCAGACTTCACCTTCTCCTTCTCCTTATTCTGCTTCTTCTGATTCACCCTCCAGACTTCACCTTCTCCTTCTCCTTCATCTACTTCTTCTGATTCACCCTCCTGACTTCACCTTCTCCTTCTCCTTCTTCTGCTTCTTCTGATTCACCCTCCAGACTTCACCTTCTCCTTCTCCTTCTTCTGCTTCTTCTGATTCACCCTCCTGACTTCACCTTCTCCTTCTCCTTCTTCTGCTTCTTCTGCTTGACCCTCCAGACTTCACCTTCTCCTTCTCCTTCTTCTGCTTCTTCTGCTTCACCCTCCAGACTTCACCTTCTCCTTCTCCTTCTTCTGCTTCTTCTGCTTCACCCTCCTGACTTCACCTTCTCCTTCTCCTTCTTCTACTTCTTCTGATTCACCCTCCAGACTTCACCTTCTCCTTCTCCTTCTTCGGCTTCTTCTGATTCACCCTCCAGACTTCACATTCTCCTTCTCCTTCTTCTACTTCTTCTGATTCACCCTCGAGACTTCATCTTCTCCTTCTCCTTCTTATGCTTCTTCTGATTCACCCTCCAGACTTCACCTTCTCCTTCTCCTTCTTCTGCTTCTTCTGATTCACCCACCAGACTTCACCTTCTCCTTCTCCTTCTTCTACTTCTTCTGATTCACCCTCTAGACTTCAACTTCTCCTTCTCCTTCTTCTGCTTCTTCTGCTTCACCCTCCAGACTTCACCTTCTCGTTCTCCTTCTTCTGCTTCTTCTGCTGCGCCCTCCAGACTTCACCTTCTCCTTCTCCTTCTTCTGCTTCTTCTGCTTCACCCTCCTGACTTCACCTTCTCCTTCTCCTTCTTCTACTTCTTCTGATTCACCCTCCTGACTTCACCTTCTCCTTCTCCTTCTTCTGCTTCTTCTGATTCACCCTCCAGACTTCACCTTCTCCTTCTCCTTCTTCTGCTTCTTCTGATTCACCCTCCAGACTTCACCTTCTCCTTCTCCTTCTTCTGCTTCTTCTGATTCTCCCTCCAGACCTCACCTTCTCCTTCTCCTTCTTCTTCTTCTTCTGATTCACCCTCCAGACTTCATCTTCTCCTTCTCCTTCTTCTGCATCTTCTGATTCACCCTCCAGACTTCACCTTCTCCATCTACTTCTTCTGCTTCTTCTGATTCACCCTCCAGACTTCACCTTCTCCTTCTCCTTCTTCTACTTCTTCTGATTCACCCTCCAGACTTCACCTTCTCCTTCTCCTTTTTTTACTTCTTCTGATTCAACCTCCAGTCTTCACCTTCTCCTTCTCCTTCTTCTGCTTCTTCTGATTCACCATCCAGACTTCACCTTCTCCTTCTCCTTCTTCTGATTCTTTTGATTCACCCTCCAGACTTCACCTTCTCCTTCTCCTTCTTCTGCTTCTTCTGATTCACCCTCCTGACTTCACCCTCTCCTTCTCCTTCTTCTACTTCTTCTGATTCACCCTCCTGACTTCACCTTCTCCTTCTCCTTCTTCTACTTCTTCTGCTTCACCCTCCAGACTTCACCTTCTCCTTCTCCATCTTCTACTTCTTCTGATTCACCCTCCAGATTCACCTTCTCCTTCTCCTTCTTCTGCTTCTTCTGATTCACCCTCCAGACTTCACCTTCTCCTTCTCCTTATTCTGCTTCTTCTGATTCACCCGCCAGATTCACCTTCTCCTTCTCCTTATTCTGCTTCTTCTGATTCACCCTCCAGACTTCACCTTCTCCTTCTCCTTCTTCTGCTTCTTCTGATTCACCCTCCAGATTTTACCTTCTCCTTCTCCTTCTTCTGCTTCTTCTGATTCACCCTCCAGACTTCACCTTCTCCTTCTCCTTCATCTACTTCTTCTGATTCACCCTCCAGACTTCATCTTCTCCTTCTCCTTCTTCTGCTTCTTCTGATTCACCCTCCAGACTTCACCTTCTCCTCCTCCTTCTTCTGCTTTTTCTGATTCACCCTCCTGACTTCACCTTCTCCTTCTCCTTCTTCTACTTCTTCTGATTCACCCTCCAGACTTCACCTTCTCCTTCTCCTTCTTCTACTTCTTCTGATTCACCCACCAGACTTCACCTTCTCCTTCTCCTTCTTCTGCTTCTTCTGATTCACCCTCCAGACTTCACCTTCACCTTCTCCTTCTTCTGCTTCTTCTGATTCACCCTCCAGACTTCATCTTCCCCTTCTCCTTCTTCTGCTTCTTTTGATTCACCCTTCAGACTTCACCTTCTCCTTCTCCTTCTTCTGCTTCTTCTGATTCACCCTCCAGACCTCACCTTCTCCTTCTCCTTCTTCAACTTCTTCTGATTCACCCTCCAGACTTCATCTTCTCCTTCTCCTTCTTTTGCTTCTTCTGATTCACCCTTCAGACTTCACCTTCTCCTTCTCCTTCTTCTGCTTCTTCTGATTCACCCTCCAGACTTCGCCTTCTCCTTCTCCTTCTTCTACTTCTTCTGATTCACCCTCCAGACTTCTCCTTCTCCTTCTTCTGCGTCTTCTGATTCACCGTCCAGGCTTCACCTTCTCCTTCTCCTTCTTCTGCTTCTCCTGATTCACCCTCCTGACTTCACCTTCTCCTTCTCCTTCTTCTGCTTCTTCTGATTCACCCTCCAGACTTCACCTTCTGCTTCTCCTTCTTCTACTTCTTCTGATTCACCCTCCAGACTTCACCCTCTCCTTCTACTTTTTCTGCTTCTTCTGATTCACCCTCCAGACTTCACCTTCTCTTTTTCCTTCTTCTGCTTCTTCTGATTCACCCTCCAGACTTCACCTTCTCCTTCTCCTTCATCTACTTCTTCTGATTCACCCTCCAGACTTCATCTTCTCCTTCTCCTTCTTCTGCTTCTTCTTATTCACCCTCCAGACTTCACCTTCTCCTTCTCCTTCTTCGGCTTCTTCTGATTCACCCTCCAGACTTCACATTCTCCTTCTCCTTCTTCTACTTCTTCTGATTCACCCTCGAGACTTCATCTTCTCCTTCTCCTTCTTCTGCTTCTTCTGATTCACCCTCCAGACTTCACCTTCTCCTTCTCCTTCTTCTGCTTCTTCTGATTCACCCTCCAGACTTCACCTTCTCCTTCTCCTTCTTCTACTTCTTCTGATTCACCCTCTAGACTTCAACTTCTCCTTCTCCTTCTTCTGCTTCTGCTTCACCCTCCAGACTTCACCTTCTCGTTCTCCTTCTTCTGCTTCTTCTGCTGCGCCCTCCAGACTTCACCTTCTCCTTCTCCTTCTTCTGCTTCTTCTGCTTCACCCTCCTGACTTCACCTTCTCCTTCTCCTTCTTCTACTTCTTCTGCTTCACCCCCCTGACTTCACCTTCTCCTTCTCCTTCTTCTGCTTCTTCTGATTCACCCTCCTAACTCCACCTTCTCCTTCTCCTTCTTCTGCTTCTTCTGATTCACCCTCCTGACTTCACCTTCTCCTGCTCCTTCTTCTGCTTCTTCTGATTCACCCTCCAGACTTCACCTTCTCCTTCTCCTTCTTCTGCTTCTTCTGATTCACCCTCCAGACCTCACCTTCTCCTTCTCCTTCTTCTACTTCTTCTGATTCACCCTCCGGACTTCATCTTCTCCTTCTCCTTCTTCTGCTTCTTCTGATTCACCCTCCAGACTTCACCTTCTCCTTCTCCTTATTCTGCTTCTTCTGATTCACCCTCCAGACTTCACCTTCTCCTTCTCCTTCTTTTACTTCTTCTGATTCAACCTCCAGTCTTCACCTTCTCCTTCTCCTTCTTCTGCTTCTTCTGATTCACCCTTAAGACTTCACCTTCTCCTTCTCCTTCTTCTGATTCTTTTGATTCACCCTCCAGACTTCACCTTCTCCTTCTCCTTCTTCTGCTTCTTCTGATTCACCCTCCTGACTTCACCCTCTCCTTCTCCTTCTTCTACTTCTTCTGATTCACCCTCCTGACTTCACCTTCTCCTTCTCCTTCTTCTACTTCTTCTGCTTCACCCTCCAGACTTCACCTTCTCCTTCTCCTTCTTCTGCTTCTTCTGATTCACCCTCCAGACTTTACCTTCTCCTTCTCCTTCTTCTGCTTCTTCTGATTCACCTTCCGGCTTCACCTTCTCCTTCTCCTTCATCTACTTCTTCTGATTCACCCTCCTGACTTCACCTCCTCCTTCTCCTTCTTCTGCTTCTTCTGATTCACCCTCCAGACTTCACCTTCTCCTTCTCCTTCTTCTGCTTCTTCTGATTCACCCTCCTGACTTCACCTTCTCCTTCTCCTTCTTCTGCTTCTTCTGCTTCACCCTCCAGACTTCACCTTCTCCTTCTCCTTCTTCTGCTTCTTCTGCTTCACCCTCCAGACTTCACCTTCTCCTACTCCTTCTTCTGCTTCTTCTGCTTCACCCTCCTGACTTCACCTTCTCCTTCTCCTTCTTCTACTTCTTCTGATTCACCCTCCAGACTTCACCTTCTCCTTCTCCTTCTTCGGCTTCTTCTGATTCACCCTCCAGACTTCACATTCTCCTTCTCCTTCTTCTACTTCTTCTGATTCACCCTCGAGACTTCATCTTCTCCTTCTCCTTCTTCTACTTCTTCTGCTTCACCCCCCTGACTTCACCTTCTCCTTCTCCTTCTTCTGCTTCTTCTGATTCACCCTCCTGACTTCACCTTCTCCTTCTCCTTCTTCTACTTCTTCTGCTTCACCCCCCTGACTTCACCTTCTCATTCTCCTTCTTCTGCTTCTTCTGATTCACCCTCCAGACTTCACCTTCTCCTTCTCCTTCTTCTGCTTCTTCTGATTCACCCTCCAGACCTCACCTTCTCCTTCTCCTTCTTCTTCTTCTGATTCACCCTCCAGACTTCATCTTCTCCTTCTCCTTCTTCTGCTTCTTCTGATTCACCCTCCAGACTTCACCTTCTCCTTCTCCTTCTTCTGCTTCTTCTGATTCACCCTCCAGACTTCACCTTCTCCTTCTCCTTCTTCTACTTCTTCTGATTCACCCTCCAGAATTCACCTTCTCCTTCTCCTTCTTTTACTTCTTCTGATTCAACCTCCAGTCTTCACCTTCTCCTTCTCCTTCTTCTGCTTCTTCTGATTCACCCTCCAGACTTCACCTTCTCCTTCTCCTTCTTCTGATTCTTTTGATTCACCCTCCAGACTTCACCTTCTCCTTCTCCTTCTTCTGCTTCTTCTGATTCACCCTCCTGACTTCACCCTCTCCTTCTCCTTCTTCTACTTCTTCTGATTCACCCTCCTGACTTCACCTTCTCCTTCTCCTTCTTCTACTTCTTCTGCTTCACCCTCCAGACTTCACCTTCTCCTTCTCCATCTTCTACTTCTTCTGATTCACCCTCCAGACTTCACCTTCTCCTTCTCCTTCTTCTGCTTCTTCTGATTCACCCTCCAGACTTCACCTTCTCCTTCTCCTTATTCTGCTTCTTCTGATTCACCCGCCAGACATCACCTTCTCCTTCTCCTTATTCTGCTTCTTCTGATTCACCCTCCAGACTTCACCTTCTCCTTCTCCTTCTTCTGCTTCTTCTGATTCAGCCTCCAGACTTTACCTTCTCCTTCTCCTTCTTCTGCTTCTTCTGATTCACCCTCCAGACTTCACCTTCTCCTTCTCCTTCATCTACTTCTTCTGATTCACCCTCCAGACTTCATCTTCTCCTTCTCCTTCTTCTGCTTCTTCTGATTCACCCTCCAGACTTCACCTTCTCCTCCTCCTTCTTCTGCTTTTTCTGATTCACCCTCCTGACTTCACCTTCTCCTTCTCCTTCTTCTACTTCTTCTGATTCACCCTCCAGACTTCACCTTCTCCTTCTCCTTCTTCTACTTCTTCTGATTCACCCACCAGACTTCACCTTCTCCTTCTCCTTCTTCTGCTTCTTCTGATTCACCCTCCAGACTTCACCTTCTCCTTCTCCTTCTTCTGCTTCTTCTGATTCACCCTCCAGACTTCATCTTCCCCTTCTCCTTCTTCTGCTTCTTTTGATTCACCCTTCAGACTTCACCTTCTCCTTCTCCTTCTTCTGCTTCTTCTGATTCACCCTCCAGACCTCACCTTCTCCTTCTCCTTCTTCAACTTCTTCTGATTCACCCTCCAGACTTCATCTTCTCCTTCTCCTTCTTTTGCTTCTTCTGATTCACCCTCCAGACTTCACCTTCTCCTTCTCCTTCTTCTGCTTCTTCTGATTCACCCTCCAGACTTCGCCTTCTCCTTCTCCTTCTTCTACTTCTTCTGATTCACCCTCCAGACTTCACCTTCTCCTTCTCCTTCTTCTATTTCTTCTGATTCACCCACCAGTCTTCACCTTCTCCTTCTCCTTCTTCTGCGTCTTCTGATTCACCGTCCAGACTTCACCTTCTCCTTCTCCTTCTTCTGCTTCTCCTGATTCACCCTCCTGACTTCACCTTCTCCTTCTCCTTCTTCTGCTTCTTCTGATTCACCCTCCAGACTTCACCTTCTCCTTCTCCTTCTTCTACTTCTTCTGATTCACCCTCCAGACTTCACCTTCTCCTTCTACTTTTTCTGCTTCTTCTGATTCACCCTCCAGACTTCACCTTCTCTTTTTCCTTCTTCTACTTCTTCTGATTCACCCTCCAGATTTCACCTTCTCCTTCTCCTTCTTCTGCTTCTTCTGATTCACCCTCCAGACTTTACCTTCTCCTTCTCCTTCTTCTGCTTCTTCTGATTCACCCTCCAGACTTCACCTTCTCCTTCATCTACTTCTTCTGATTCACCCTCCAGACTTCATCTTCTCCTTCTCCTTCTTCTACTTCTTCTGATTCACCCTCCAGACTTCACCTTCTCCTTCTACTTTTTCTGCTTCTTCTGATTCACCCTCCAGACTTCACCTTCTTTTTTCCTTCTTCTGCTTCTACTGATTCACCCTCCAGATTTCACCTTCTCCTTCTCCTTCTTCTGCTTCTTCTGATTCACCCTCCAGACTTTACCTTCTCCTTCTCCTTCTTCTGCTTCTTCTGATTAACCCTCCAGACTTCACCTTCTCCTTCTCCTTCATCTACTTCTTCTGATTCACCCTCCAGACTTTACCTTCTCCTTCTCCTTCTTCTGCTTCTTCTGATTCACCCTCCAGACTTCACCTTCTCCTTCTCCTTCTTCGGCTTCTTCTGATTCACCCTCCAGACTTCACCTTCTCCTTCTCCTTCTTCTGCTTCTTCTGATTCACCCTCCAGACTTCACCTTCTCCTTCTCCTTCTTCTACTTCTTCTGATTCACCCTCTAGACTTCAACTTCTCCTTCTCCTTCTTCTGCTTCTGCTTCACCCTCCAGACTTCACCTTCTCGTTCTCCTTCTTCTGCTTCTTCTGCTGCGCCCTCCAGACTTCACCTTCTCCTTCTCCTTCTTCTGCTTCTTCTGCTTCACCCTCCTGACTTCACCTTCTCCTTCTCCTTCTTCTACTTCTTCTGCTTCACCCCCCTGACTTCACCTTCTCCTTCTCCTTCTTCTGCTTCTTCTGATTCACCCTCCTAACTCCACCTTCTCCTTCTCCTTCTTCTGCTTCTTCTGATTCACCCTCCTGACTTCACCTTCTCCTTCTCCTTCTACTGCTTCTTCTGATTCACCCTCCAGACTTCACCTTCTCCTTCTCCTTCTTCTGCTTCTTCTGATTCACCCTCCAGACCTCACCTTCTCCTTCTCCTTCTTCTACTTCTTCTAATTCACCCTCCGGACTTCATCTTCTCCTTCTCCTTCTTCTGCTTCTTCTGATTCACCCTCCAGACTTCACCTTCTCCTTCTCCTTCTTCTGCTTCTTCTGATTCACCCTCCAGACTTCACCTTCTCCTTCTCCTTCTTCTACTTCTTCTGATTCACCCTCCAGACTTCACCTTCTCCTTCTCCTTCTTTTACTTCTTCTGATTCAACCTCCAGTCTTCACCTTCTCCTTCTCCTTCTTCTGCTTCTTCTGATTCACCCTCCAGACTTCACCTTCTCCTTCTCCTTCTTCTGATTCTTTTGATTCACCCTCCAGACTTCACCTTCTCCTTCTCCTTCTTCTGCTTCTTCTGATTCACCCTCCAGACTTCACCTTCTCCTTCTCCTTCATCTACTTCTTCTGATTCACCCTCCTGACTTCACATTCTCCTTCTCCTTCTTCTGCTTCTTCTGATTCACCCTCCAGACTTCACCTTCTCCTTCTCCTTCTTCTGCTTCTTCTGATTCACCCTCCTGACTTCACCTTCTCCTTCTCCTTCTTCTGCTTCTTCTGCTTCACCCTCCAGACTTCACCTTCTCCTTCTCCTTCTTCTGCTTCTTCTGCTTCACCCTCCAAACTTCACCTCCTCCTTCTCCTTCTTCTGCTTCTTCTGCTTCACCCTCCTGACTTCACCTTCTCCTTCTCCTTCTTCTACTTCTTCTGATTCACCCTCCAGACTTCACCTTCTCCTT
Source organism: Somniosus microcephalus (assembly GCF_052327205.1). NCBI lineage: Eukaryota > Metazoa > Chordata > Chondrichthyes > Squaliformes > Somniosidae > Somniosus > Somniosus microcephalus. The sequence continues at coordinate 109,541 of NW_028225575.1, forward strand.
CTCCTTCTTCGGCTTCTTCTGATTCACCCTCCAGACTTCACATTCTCCTTCTCCTTCTTCTACTTCTTCTGATTCACCCTCGAGACTTCATCTTCTCCTTCTCCTTCTTATGCTTCTTCTGATTCACCCTCCAGACTTCACCTTCTCCTTCTCCTTCTTCTGCTTCTTCTGATTCACCCTCCAGACTTCACCTTCTCCTTCTCCTTCTTCTACTTCTTCTGATTCACCCTCTAGACTTCAACTTCTCCTTCTCCTTCTTCTGCTTCTTCTGCTTCACCCTCCAGACTTCACCTTCTCGTTCTCCTTCTTCTGCTTCTTCTGCTGCGCCCTCCAGACTTCACCTTCTCCTTCTCCTTCTTCTGCTTCTTCTGCTTCACCCCCCTGACTTCACCTTCTCCTTCTCCTTCTTCTGCTTCTTCTGATTCACCCTCCTAACTTCACCTGCTCCTTCTCCTACTTCTGCTTCTTCTGATTCACCCTCCTGACTTCACCTTCTCCTTCTCCTTCTTCTGCTTCTTCTGATTCACCCTCCAGACTTCAGCTTCTCCTTCTCCTTCTTCTGCTTCTTCTGATTCACCCTCCAGACTTCACCTTCTCCTTCTCCTTCTTCTGCTTCTTCTGATTCACCCTCCAGACCTCACCTTCTCCTTCTCCTTCTTCTTCTTCTTCTGATTCACCCTCCAGACTTCATCTTCTCCTTCTCCTTCTTCTGCTTCTTCTGATTCACCCTCCAGACTTCACCTTCTCCTTCTCCTTCTTCTGCTTCTTCTGATTCACCCTCCAGACTTCACCTTCTCCTTCTCCTTCTTCTACTTCTTCTGATTCACCCTCCAGACTTCACCTTCTCCTTCTCCTTCTTTTACTTCTTCTGATTCAACCTCCAGTCTTCACCTTCTCCTTCTCCTTCTTCTGCTTCTTCTGATTCACCCTCCAGACTTCACCTTCTCCTTCTCCTTCTTCTGATTCTTTTGATTCACCCTCCAGACTTCACCTTCTCCTTCTCCTTCTTCTGCTTCTTCTGATTCACCCTCCTGACTTCACCCTCTCCTTCTCCTTCTTCTACTTCTTCTGATTCACCCTCCTGACTTCACCTTCTCCTTCTCTTTCTTCTACTTCTTTTGCTTCACCCTCCAGACTTCACCTTCTCCTTCTCCATCTTCTACTTCTTCTGATTCACCCTCCAGACTTCACCTTCTCCTTCTCCTTCTTCTGCTTCTTCTGATTCACCCTCCAGACTTCACCTTCTCCTTCTCCTTATTCTGCTTCTTCTGATTCACCCGCCAGACTTCACCTTCTCCTTCTCCTTATTCTGCTTCTTCTGATTCACCCTCCAGACTTCACCTTCTCCTTCTCCTTCTTCTGCTTCTTCTGATTCACCCTCCAGACTTTACCTTCTCCTTCTCCTTCTTCTGCTTCTTCTGATTCACCCTCCAGACTTCACCTTCTCCTTCTCCTTCATCTACTTCTTCTGATTCACCCTCCAGACTTATTCTTCTCCTTCTCCTTCTTCTGCTTCTTCTGATTCACCCTCCAGACTTCACCTTCTCCTCCTCCTTCTTCTGCTTTTTCTGATTCACCCTCCAGACTTCACCTTCTCCTTCTCCTTCTTCTACTTCTTCTGATTCACCCACCAGACTTCACCTTCTCCTTCTCCTTCTTCTGCTTCTTCTGATTCACCCTCCAGACTTCACCTTCTCCTTCTCCTTCTTCTGCTTCTTCTGATTCACCCTCCAGACTTCATCTTCCCCTTCTCCTTCTTCTGCTTCTTTTGATTCACCCTTCAGACTTCACCTTCTCCTTCTTCTGCTTCTTCTGATTCACCCTCCAGACCTCACCTTCTCCTTCTCCTTCTTCTGCGTTTTCTGATTCACCGTCCAGACTTCACCTTCTCCTTCTCCTTCTTCTGCTTCTCCTGATTCACCCTCCTGACTTCACCTTCTCCTTCTCCTTCTTCTGCTTCTTCTCATTCACCCTCCAGACTTCACCTTCTCCTTCTCCTTCTTCTACTTCTTCTGATTCACCCTCCAGACTTCACCTTCTCCTTCTCCTTCTTCTGCTTCTTCTGATTCACCCTCCAGACTTCATCTTCCCCTTCTCCTTCTTCTGCTTCTTTTGATTCACCCTTCAGACTTCACCTTCTCCTTCTTCTGCTTCTTCTGATTCACCCTCCAGACTTTACCTTCTCCTTCTCCTTCTTCTGCTTTTTCTGATTCACCCTCCAGACTTCACCTTCTCCTTCTCCTTCATCTACTTTTTCTGATTCACCCTCCTGACTTCACCTTCTCCTTCTCCTTCTTCTACTTCTTCTGATTCACCCTCCAGACTTCACCTTCTCCTTCTCCTTCTTCTACTTCTTCTGATTCACCCACCAGACTTCACCTTCTCCTTCTCCTTCTTCTGCTTCTTCTCATTCACCCTCCAGACTTCACCTTCTCCTTCTCCTTCTTCTACTTCTTCTGATTCACCCTCCAGACTTCACCTTCTCCTTCTACTTTTTCTGCTTCTTCTGATTCACCCTCCAGACTTCACCTTCTCTTTTTCCTTCTTCTGCTTCTTCTGATTCACCCTCCAGATTTCACCTTCTCCTTCTCCTTCTTCTGCTTCTTCTGATTCACCCTCCAGACTTTACCTTCTCCTTCTCCTTCTTCTGCTTCTTCTGATTCACCCTCCAGACTTCACCTTCTCCTTCTCCTTCATCTACTTCTTCTGATTCACCCTCCAGACTTCATCTTCTCCTTCTCCTTCTTCTGCTTCTTCTGATTCAACCTCCAGACTTCACCTTCTCCTTCTCCTTCTTCGGCTTCTTCTGATTCACCCTCCAGACTTCACATTCTCCTTCTCCTTCTTCTACTTCTTCTGATTCACCCTCGAGACTTCATCTTCTCCTTCTCCTTCTTCTGCTTCTTCTGATTCACCCTCCAGACTTCACCTTCTCCTTCTCCTTCCTCTGCTTCTTCTGATTCACCCTCCAGACTTCACCTTCTCCTTCTCCTTCTTCTACTTCTTCTGATTCACCCTCTAGACTTCAACTTCTCCTTCTCCTTCTTCTGCTTCTGCTTCACCCTCCAGACTTCACCTTCTCGTTCTCCTTCTTCTGCTTCTTCTGCTGCGCCCTCCAGACTTCACCTTCTCCTTCTCCTTCTTCTGCTTCTTCTGCTTCACCCTCCTGACTTCACCTTCTCCTTCTCCTTCTTCTACTTCTTCTGCTTCACCCCCCTGACTTCACCTTCTCCTTCTCCATCTTCTGCTTCTTCTGATTCACCCTCCTAACTCCACCTTCTCCTTCTCCTTCTTCTGCTTCTTCTGATTCACCCTCCTGACTTCACCTTCTCCTTCTCCTTCTTCTGCTTCTTCTGATTCACCCTCCAGACTTCACCTTCTCCTTCTCCTTCTTCTGCTTCTTCTGATTCACCCTCCAGACCTCACCTTCTCCTTCTCCTTCTTCTACTTCTTCTGATTCACCCTCCGGACTTCATCTTCTCCTTCTCCTTCTTCGGCTTCTTCTGATTCACCCTCCAGACTTCACCTTCTCCTTCTCCTTCTTCTGCTTCTTCTGATTCACTCTCCAGACTTCACCTTCTCCTTCTCCTTCTACTACTTCTTCTGATTCACCCTCCAGACTTCACCTTCTCCTTCTCCTTCTTTTACTTCTTCTGATTCAACCTCCAGTCTTCACCTTCTCCTTCTCCTTCTTCTGCTTCTTCTGATTCACCCTCCAGACTTCACCTTCTCCTTCTCCTTCTTCTGATTCTTTTGATTCACCCTCCAGACTTCACCTTCTCCTTCTCCTTCTTCTGCTTCTTCTGATTCACCCTCCTGACTTCACCCTCTCCTTCTCCTTCTTCTACTTCTTCTGATTCACCCTCCTGACTTCACCTTCTCCTTCTCCTTCTTCTACTTCTTCTGCTTCACCCTCCAGACTTCACCTTCTCCTTCTCCATCTTCTACTTCTTCTGATTCCCCCTCCAGACTTCAACTTCTCCTTCTCCTTCTTCTGCTTCTTCTGATTCACCCTCCAGACTTCACCTTCTCCTTCTCCTTATTCTGCTTCTTCTGATTCACCCGCCAGACTTCACCTTCTCCTTCTCCTTATTCTGCTTCTTCTGATTCACCCTCCAGACTTCACCTTCTCCTTCTCCTTCTTCTGCTTCTTCTGATTCACCCTCCAGACTTTACCTTCTCCTTCTCCTTCTTCTGCTTTTTCTGATTCACCCTCCAGACTTCACCTTCTCCTTCTCCTTCATCTACTTTTTCTGATTCACCCTCCTGACTTCACCTTCTCCTTCTCCTTCTTCTACTTCTTCTGATTCACCCTCCAGACTTCACCTTCTCCTTCTCCTTCTTCTACTTCTTCTGATTCACCCACCAGACTTCACCTTCTCCTTCTCCTTCTTCTGCTTCTTCTGATTCACCCTCCAGACTTCACCTTCTCCTTCTCCTTCTTCTGCTTCTTCTGATTCACCCTCCAGACTTAACCTTCTCCTTCTCCTTCTTCTGCTTCTTTTGATTCACCCTTCAGACTTCACCTTCTCCTTCTCCTTCTTCTGCTTCTTCTGATTCACCCTCCAGACCTCACCTTCTCCTTCTCCTTCTTCAACTTCTTCTGATTCACCCTCCAGACTTCATCTTCTCCTTCTCCTTCTTTTGCTTCTTCTGATTCACCCTCCAGACTTCACCTTCTCCTTCTCCTTCTTCTGCTTCTTCTGATTCACCCTCCAGACTTCGCCTTCTCCTTCTCCTTCTTCTGCTTCTTCTGATTCACCCTCCAGACTTCGCCTTCTCCTTCTCCTTCTTCTACTTCTTCTGATTCACCCTCCAGACTTCACCTTCTCCTTCTCCTTCTTCTACTTCTTCTGATTCACCCTCCAGACTTCACCTTCTCCTTCTCCATCTTCTACTTCTTCTGATTCACCGTCCAGACTTCACCTTCTCCTTCTCCTTCTTCTGCTTCTCCTGATTCACCCTCCTGACTTCACCTTCTCCTTCTCCTTCTTCTGCTTCTTCTGATTCACCCTCCAGACTTCACCTTCTCCTTCTCCTTCTTCTACTTCTTCTGATTCACCCTCCAGACTTCACCTTCTCCTTCTACTTCTTCTGCTTCTTCTGATTCACCCTCCAGACTTCACCTTCTCTTTTTCCTTCTTCTGCTTCTTCTGATTCACCCTCCAGATTTCACCTTCTCCTTCTCCTTCTTCTGCTTCTTCTGATTCACCCTCCAGACTTTACCTTCTCCTTCTCCTTCTTCTGCTTCTTCTGATTCACCCTCCAGACTTCACCTTCTCCTTCTCCTTCATCTACTTCTTCTGATTCACCCTCCAGACTTCATCTTCTCCTTCTCCTTCTTCTGCCTCTTCTGATTCACCCTCCAGACTTCACCTTCTCCTTCTCCTTCTTCTGCTTTTTCTGATTCACCCTCCAGACTTCACCTTCTCCTTCTCCTTCTTCTACTTCTTCTGATTCACCCACCAGACTTCACCTTCTCCTTCTCCTTCTTCTGCTTCTTTTGATTCACCCTTCAGACTTCACCTTCTTCTTCTCCTTCTTCTGCTTCTTCTGATTCACCCTCCAGACCTCACCTTCTCCTTTTCCTTCTTCAACTTCTTCTGATTCACCCTCCAGACTTCATCTTCTCCTTCTCCTTCTTTTGCTTCTTCTGATTCACCCTCCAGACATCACCTTCTCCTTCTCCTTCTTATGCTTCTTCTGATTCACCCTCCAGACTTCACCTTCTCCTTCTCCTTCTTCTGCTTCTTCTGATTAACCCTCCAGACTCACCTTCTCCTTCTTCTACTTCTTCTGATTCACCCTCCAGACTTCACCTTCTCCTTCTTCTGCTTCTTCTGATTCACCCTCCAGACTTCACCTTCTCCTTCTCCTTCTTCTACTTCTTCTGATTCACCCTCCAGACTTCATCTTCTCCTTCTCCTTCTTCTGCTTCTTCTGATTCACCCTCCACACTTCACCATCTCCTTCTCCTTCTTCTGCTTCTTCTGATTCACCCTCCAGACTTCACCTTCTCCTTCTCCTTCTTCTACTTCTTCTGATTCACCCTCCAGACTTCACCTTCTCCTTCTCCTTCTTCTGCTTCTTCTGACTCACCCTCCAGACTTCACCTTCTGCTACTTCTCCTGCTTCTTCTGATTCACCCTCCAGACTTCACCTTCTCCTTTTCCTTCTTCTGCTTCTTCTGATTCACCCGCCAGACTTCACCTTCTCCTTCTCCTTATTCTGCTTCTTCTGATTCACCCTCCAGACTTCACCTTCTCCTTCTCCTTCTTCTGCTTCTTCTGATTCACCCTCCAGACTTTACCTTCTCCTTCTCCTTCTTCTGCTTTTTCTGATTCACCCTCCAGACTTCACCTTCTCCTTCTCCTTCATCTACTTTTTCTGATTCACCCTCCTGACTTCACCTTCTCCTTCTCCTTCTTCTACTTCTTCTGATTCACCCTCCAGACTTCACCTTCTCCTTCTCCTTCTTCTACTTCTTCTGATTCACCCACCAGACTTCACCTTCTCCTTCTCCTTCTTCTGCTTCTTCTGATTCACCCTCCAGACTTCACCTTCTCCTTCTCCTTCTTCTGCTTCTTCTGATTCACCCTCCAGACTTAACCTTCTCCTTCTCCTTCTTCTGCTTCTTTTGATTCACCCTTCAGACTTCACCTTCTCCTTCTCCTTCTTCTGCTTCTTCTGATTCACCCTCCAGACCTCACCTTCTCCTTCTCCTTCTTCAACTTCTTCTGATTCACCCTCCAGACTTCATCTTCTCCTTCTCCTTCTTTTGCTTCTTCTGATTCACCCTCCAGACTTCACCTTCTCCTTCTCCTTCTTCTGCTTCTTCTGATTCACCCTCCAGACTTCGCCTTCTCCTTCTCCTTCTTCTGCTTCTTCTGATTCACCCTCCAGACTTCGCCTTCTCCTTCTCCTTCTTCTACTTCTTCTGATTCACCCTCCAGACTTCACCTTCTCCTTCTCCTTCTTCTACTTCTTCTGATTCACCCTCCAGACTTCACCTTCTCCTTCTCCATCTTCTACTTCTTCTGATTCACCGTCCAGACTTCACCTTCTCCTTCTCCTTCTTCTGCTTCTCCTGATTCACCCTCCTGACTTCACCTTCTCCTTCTCCTTCTTCTGCTTCTTCTGATTCACCCTCCAGACTTCACCTTCTCCTTCTCCTTCTTCTACTTCTTCTGATTCACCCTCCAGACTTCACCTTCTCCTTCTACTTCTTCTGCTTCTTCTGATTCACCCTCCAGACTTCACCTTCTCTTTTTCCTTCTTCTGCTTCTTCTGATTCACCCTCCAGATTTCACCTTCTCCTTCTCCTTCTTCTGCTTCTTCTGATTCACCCTCCAGACTTTACCTTCTCCTTCTCCTTCTTCTGCTTCTTCTGATTCACCCTCCAGACTTCACCTTCTCCTTCTCCTTCATCTACTTCTTCTGATTCACCCTCCAGACTTCATCTTCTCCTTCTCCTTCTTCTGCCTCTTCTGATTCACCCTCCAGACTTCACCTTCTCCTTCTCCTTCTTCTGCTTTTTCTGATTCACCCTCCAGACTTCACCTTCTCCTTCTCCTTCTTCTACTTCTTCTGATTCACCCACCAGACTTCACCTTCTCCTTCTCCTTCTTCTGCTTCTTTTGATTCACCCTTCAGACTTCACCTTCTTCTTCTCCTTCTTCTGCTTCTTCTGATTCACCCTCCAGACCTCACCTTCTCCTTCTCCTTCTTCAACTTCTTCTGATTCACCCTCCAGACTTCATCTTCTCCTTCTCCTTCTTTTGCTTCTTCTGATTCACCCTCCAGACATCACCTTCTCCTTCTCCTTCTTATGCTTCTTCTGATTCACCCTCCAGACTTCACCTTCTCCTTCTCCTTCTTCTACTTCTTCTGATTCACCCTCCAGACTTCACCTTCTCCTTCTACTTCTTCTGCTTCTTCTGATTCACCCTCCAGACTTCACCTTCTCTTTTTCCTTCTTCTGCTTCTTCTGATTCACCCTCCAGATTTCACCTTCTCCTTCTCCTTCTTCTGCTTCTTCTGATTCACCCTCCAGACTTTACCTTCTCCTTCTCCTTCTTCTGCTTCTTCTGATTCACCCTCCAGACTTCACCTTCTCCTTCTCCTTCATCTACTTCTTCTGATTCACCCTCCAGACTTCATCTTCTCCTTCTCCTTCTTCTGCCTCTTCTGATTCACCCTCCAGACTTCACCTTCTCCTTCTCCTTCTTCTGCTTTTTCTGATTCACCCTCCAGACTTCACCTTCTCCTTCTCCTTCTTCTACTTCTTCTGATTCACCCACCAGACTTCACCTTCTCCTTCTCCTTCTTCTGCTTCTTTTGATTCACCCTTCAGACTTCACCTTCTTCTTCTCCTTCTTCTGCTTCTTCTGATTCACCCTCCAGACCTCACCTTCTCCTTCTCCTTCTTCAACTTCTTCTGATTCACCCTCCAGACTTCATCTTCTCCTTCTCCTTCTTTTGCTTCTTCTGATTCACCCTCCAGACATCACCTTCTCCTTCTCCTTCTTATGCTTCTTCTGATTCACCCTCCAGACTTCACCTTCTCCTTCTCCTTCTTCTGCTTCTTCTGATTAACCCTCCAGACTCACCTTCTCCTTCTTCTACTTCTTCTGATTCACCCTCCAGACTTCACCTTCTCCTTCTTCTGCTTCTTCTGATTCACCCTCCAGACTTCACCTTCTCCTTCTCCTTCATCTACTTCTTCTGATTCACCCTCCAGACTTCATCTTCTCCTTCTCCTTCTTCTGCCTCTTCTGATTCACCCTCCAGACTTCACCTTCTCCTTCTCCTTCTTCTGCTTTTTCTGATTCACCCTCCAGACTTCACCTTCTCCTTCTCCTTCTTCTACTTCTTCTGATTCACCCACCAGACTTCACCTTCTCCTTCTCCTTCTTCTGCTTCTTTTGATTCACCCTTCAGACTTCACCTTCTTCTTCTCCTTCTTCTGCTTCTTCTGATTCACCCTCCAGACCTCACCTTCTCCTTCTCCTTCTTCAACTTCTTCTGATTCACCCTCCAGACTTCATCTTCTCCTTCTCCTTCTTTTGCTTCTTCTGATTCACCCTCCAGACATCACCTTCTCCTTCTCCTTCTTATGCTTCTTCTGATTCACCCTCCAGACTTCACCTTCTCCTTCTCCTTCTTCTACTTCTTCTGATTCACCCTCCAGACTTCACCTTCTCCTTCTACTTCTTCTGCTTCTTCTGATTCACCCTCCAGACTTCACCTTCTCTTTTTCCTTCTTCTGCTTCTTCTGATTCACCCTCCAGATTTCACCTTCTCCTTCTCCTTCTTCTGCTTCTTCTGATTCACCCTCCAGACTTTACCTTCTCCTTCTCCTTCTTCTGCTTCTTCTGATTCACCCTCCAGACTTCACCTTCTCCTTCTCCTTCATCTACTTCTTCTGATTCACCCTCCAGACTTCATCTTCTCCTTCTCCTTCTTCTGCCTCTTCTGATTCACCCTCCAGACTTCACCTTCTCCTTCTCCTTCTTCTGCTTTTTCTGATTCACCCTCCAGACTTCACCTTCTCCTTCTCCTTCTTCTACTTCTTCTGATTCACCCACCAGACTTCACCTTCTCCTTCTCCTTCTTCTGCTTCTTTTGATTCACCCTTCAGACTTCACCTTCTTCTTCTCCTTCTTCTGCTTCTTCTGATTCACCCTCCAGACCTCACCTTCTCCTTCTCCTTCTTCAACTTCTTCTGATTCACCCTCCAGACTTCATCTTCTCCTTCTCCTTCTTTTGCTTCTTCTGATTCACCCTCCAGACATCACCTTCTCCTTCTCCTTCTTATGCTTCTTCTGATTCACCCTCCAGACTTCACCTTCTCCTTCTCCTTCTTCTGCTTCTTCTGATTAACCCTCCAGACTCACCTTCTCCTTCTTCTACTTCTTCTGATTCACCCTCCAGACTTCACCTTCTCCTTCTTCTGCTTCTTCTGATTCACCCTCCAGACTTCACCTTCTCCTTCTCCTTCTTCTACTTCTTCTGATTCACCCTCCAGACTTCATCTTCTCCTTCTCCTTCTTCTGCTTCTTCTGATTCACCCTCCACACTTCACCATCTCCTTCTCCTTCTTCTGCTTCTTCTGATTCACCCTCCAGACTTCACCTTCTCCTTCTCCTTCTTCTACTTCTTCTGATTCACCCTCCAGACTTCACCTTCTCCTTCTCCTTCTTCTGCTTCTTCTGACTCACCCTCCAGACTTCACCTTCTGCTACTTCTCCTGCTTCTTCTGATTCACACTCCAGACTTCACCTTCTCCTTTTCCTTCTTCTGCTTCTTCTGATTCACCCTCCAGATTTCACCTTCTCCTTCTCCTTCTTCTGCTTCTTCTGATTCACCCTCCAGACTTCACCTTCTCCTTCTCCTTCTTCTGCTTCTTCTGATTAACCCTCCAGACTCACCTTCTCCTTCTCCTTCTTCTACTTCTTCTGATTCACCCTCCAGACTTCACCTTCTCCTTCTCCTTCTTCTGCTTCTTCTGATTCACCCTCCAGACTTCACCTTCTCCTTCTCCTTCGTCTACTTCTTCTGATTCACCCTCCAGACTTCACCTTCTCCTTCTCCTTCTTCTGCTTCTTCTGATTCACCCTCCAGACTTCACCTTCTCCTTCTCCTTCTTCTACTTCTTCTGATTCACCCTCCAGACTTCACCTTCTCCTTCTCCTTCTTCTACTTCTTCTGATTCACCCTCCAGACTTCACCTTCTCCTTCTCCTTCTTCTACTTCTTCTGCTTCTCCCTCCAGACTTCACCTTCTCCTTCTCCTTCTTCTGCTTCTTCTGATTCACCCTCCAGACTTCACCTTCTCCTTCTCCTTCTTCTACTTCTCCTGATTCACCCTCCAGACTTCACCTTCTCCTTCTCCTTCTTCTACTTCTTCTGATTCACCCTCCAGACTTCACCTTCTCCTTCTCCTTCTTCTACTTCTTATGATTCACCCTCCTGACTTCACCTTCTCCTTCTCCTTCTTCTGCTCCTTCTGCTTCACCCTCCAGACTTCACCTTCTCCTTCTCTTTCTTCTGCTTCTTCTGATTCACCCTCCAGACTTCACCTTCTCCTTCTCCTTCTTCTGATTCTTTTGATCCACCCTCCAGACTTCACCTTCTCCTTCTCCTTCTTCTGCTTCTTCTGATTCACCCTCCAGACTTCACCTTCTCCTTCTCCTTCTTCTACTTCTTCTGATTCACCCTCCTGACTTCACCTTCTCCTTCACCTTCTTCTACTTCTTCTGCTTCACCCTCCAGACTTCACCTTCTGCTTCTCCTTCTTCTACTTCTTCTGATTCACCCGCCAGACTTCACCTTCTCCTTCTCCTTATTCTGCTTCTCCTGATTCACCCTCCAGACTTCACCCTCTCCTTCTCCTTCTTCTGCTTCTTCTGAATCACCCTCCTGACTTACCTTCTCCTTCTCCTTCTTCTGCTTCTTCTGATTCACCCTCCAGACTTCACCTTCTCCTTCTCCTTCATCTACTTCTTCTGATTCACCCTCCAGACTTCATCTTCTCCTTCTCCTTCTTCTACTTCTTCTGATTCACCCTCCAGACTTCACCTTCTCCTTCTCCTTCTTCTGCTTCTTCTGATTCACCCTCCAGACTTCACCTTCTCCTTCTCCTTATTCTGCTTCTTCTCATTCACCCTCCAGACTTCACCTTCTCCTTCTCCTTCTTCTGCTTCTTCTGATTCACCCTCCAGACTTCACCTTCTCCTTCTACTTCTTCTGCTTCTTCTGATTCACCCTCCAGACTTCACCTTCTCCTTCTCCTTCCTCTGCTTCTTCTGATTCACCCTCCAGACTTCACCTTCTCCTTCTCCTTCTTCTACTTTTTCTGATTCACCCTCCAGACTTCACCATCTCCTTCTCTTTCTTCTGCTTCTTCTGATTCACCCTCCAGACTTCACATTCTCCTTCTCCTTCTTCTGATTCTTCTGATTCAGCCTCCAGACTTCACCTTCTCCTTCTTCTGCTTCTTCTGATTCACCCTCCTGACTTCACCTTCTCCTTCTCCTTCTTCTACTTCTTCTGATTCACCCTCCTGACTTCACATTCTCCTTCTCCTTCTTCTACTTCTTCTGCTTCACCCTCCAGACTTCACCTTCTCCTTCTCCTTCTTCTACTTCTTCTGATTCAACCTCCAGACTTCACCTTCTCCTTCTCCTTCTTCTACTTCTTCTGATTCACCCTCCAGACTTCACCTTCTCCTTCTCCTTCTTCTACTTCTTCTGATTCACCCTCCAGACTTCACCTTCTGCTTCTCCTTCTTCTGTTTCTTCTGATTCAACATCCAGACTTCACCTTCTCCTTCTCCTTCTTCTACTTCTTCTGATTCACCCTCCAGACTTCACCTTCTCCTTTTCCTTCTTCTACTTCTTCTGATTCACCCTCCAGACTTCACCTTCTCCTTCTCCTTCTTCTGTTTCTTCTGATTCACCGTCCAGACTTCACCTTCTCCTTCTCCTTCTTCTGCTTCTTCTGATTCACCCTCCAGACTTCACCTTCTCCTTCTCCTTCTTCTACTTCTTCTGCTTCATCCCCCTGACATCACCTGCTCCTTCTCCTTCTTCTGCTTCTTCTGATTCACCCTCCTAACTTCACCTTCTCCTTCTCCTTCTTCTGCTTCTTCTGATTCACCCTCCTGACTTCACCTTCTCCTTCTCCTTCTTCTGCTTCTTCTGATTCACCCTCCAGACTTCACCTTCTCCTTCTCCTTCTTCTGCTTCTTCTGATTCACCCTCCAGACTTCACCTTCTCCTTCTCCTTCTTCTGCTTCTTCTGATTCACCCTCCAGACTACACCTTCTCCTTCTCCTTCTTCTACTTCTTCTGATTCACCCTCCAGACTTCACCTTCTCCTTCTCCTTCTTCTGTTTCTTCTGATTCACCCGCCAGACTTCACCTTCTCCTTCTCCTTCTTCTGCTTCTTCTGATTCACCCTCCAGACTTCACCTTCTCCTTCTCCTTCTTCTGCTTCTTCTGATTCACCCTCCAGACCTCACCTTCTTCTTCTCCTTCTTCTACTTCTTCTGATTCACCCTCCAGACTTCATCTTCTCCTTCTCCTTCTTCTGCTTCTTCTGATTCACCCTCCAGACTTCACCTTCTCCTTCTCCTTCTTCTGCTTCTTCTGATTCACCCTCCAGACTTCACCTTCTCCTTCTCCTTCTTCTACTTCTTCTGATTCACCCTCCAGACTTCACCTTCTCCTTCTCCTTCTTCTACTTCTTCTGATTCACCCTCCAGTCTTCACCTTCTCCTTCTCCTTCTTCTGTTTCTTCTGCTTCACCCTCCAGACTTCACCTTCTCCTTCTCTTTCTTCTGCTTCTTCTGATTCACCCTCCAGACTTCACCTTCTCCTTCTCCTTCTTCTGATTCTTCTGATTCACCCTCCAGACTTCACCTTCTCCTTCTCCTTCTTCTGATTCTTCTGATTCACCCTACAGACTTCACCTTCTCCTTCTCCTTCTTCTGCTACTTCTGATTCACCCTCCTGATTTCACCTTCTCCTTCTCCTTCTTCTACTTCTTCTGATTCACCCTCCTGACTTCACCTTCTCCTTCTCCTTCTTCTGCTTCACCCTCCAGACTTCACCTTCTCCTTCTCCTTCTTCTACTTCTTCTGATTCACCCTCCAGACTTCACCTTCTCCTTCTCCTTCTTCTGCTTCTTCTGATTCACCCTCCAGACTTCACCTTCTCCTTCTCCTTATTCTGCTTCTTCTCATTCACCCCCCAGACTTCACCTTCTCCTTCTCCTTCTTCTGCTTCTTCTGATTCACCCTCCAGACTTCACCTTCTCCTTCTACTTCTTCTGCTTCTTCTGATTCACCCTCCAGACTTCACCTTCTCCTTCTCCTTCCTCTGCTTCTTCTGATTCACCCTCCAGACTTCACCTTCTCCTTCTCCTTCTTCTACTTTTTCTGATTCACCCTCCAGACTTCACCATCTCCTTCTCTTTCTTCTGCTTCTTCTGATTCACCCTCCAGACTTCACATTCTCCTTCTCCTTCTTCTGATTCTTCTGATTCACCCTCCAGACTTCACCTTCTCCTTCTTCTGCTTCTTCTGATTCACCCTCCTGACTTCACCTTCTCCTTCTCCTTCTTCTACTTCTTCTGATTCACCCTCCTGACTTCACATTCTCCTTCTCCTTCTTCTACTTCTTCTGCTTCACCCTCCAGACTTCACCTTCTCCTTCTCCTTCTTCTACTTCTTCTGATTCAACCTCCAGACTTCACCTTCTCCTTCTCCTTCTTCTACTTCTTCTGATTCACCCTCCAGACTTCACCTTCTCCTTCTCCTTCTTCTACTTCTTCTGATTCACCCTCCAGACTTCACCTTCTCCTTCTCCTTCTTCTGTTTCTTCTGATTCACCGTCCAGACTTCACCTTCTCCTTCTCCTTCTTCTACTACTTCTGATTCACCCTCCAGACTTCACCTTCTCCTTCTCCTTCTTCTACTTCTTCTGATTCACCCTCCAGACTTCATCTTCTCCTTCTCCTTCTTCTGCTTCTTCTGATTCATCCTCCTGACTTCACCTTCTCCTTCTCCTTCTTCTGCTTCTTCTGATTCACCCTCCAGACTTCACCTTTTCCTTCTCCTTCTTCTACTTCTTCTGATTCACCCTCCAGACTTCACCTTCTCCTTCTCCTTCTTCCACTTCTTCTGATTCACCCTCCAGTCTTCACCTTCTCCTTCTCCTTCTTCTTTTTCTTCTGCTTCACCCTCCAGACTTCACCTTCTCCTTCTCTTTCTTCTGCTTCTTCTGATTCACCCTCCAGACTTCACCTTCTCCTTCTCCTTCTTCTGATTCTTCTGATTCACCCTCCAGACTTCACCTTCTCCTTCTCCTTCTTCTGCTTCTTCTGATTCACCCTCCTGACTTCACCTTCTCCTTCTCCTTCTTCTACTTCTTCTGATTCACCCTCCTGACTTCACCTTCTCCTTCTCCTTCTTCTACTTCTTCTGCTTCACCCTCCAGACTTCACCTTCTCCTTCTCCTTCTTCTACTTCTTCTGATTCACCCTCCAGACTTCATCTTCTCCTTCTCCTTCTTCTGCTTCTTCTGATTCACCCTCCAGACTTCATCTTCTCCTTCTCCTTATTCTGCTTCTTCTGATTCACCCTCCAGACTTCACCTTCTCCTTCTCCTGATTCTGCTTCTTCTGATTCACCCTCCAGACTTCACCTTCTCCTTCTCCTTCTTCTGCTTCTTCTGATTCACCCTCCTGACTTCACCTTCTCCTTCTCCTTCTTCTACTTCTTCTGATTCACCCTCCTGACTTCACCTTCTCCTTCTCCTTCTTCTACTTCTTCTGCTTCACCCTCCAGACTTCACCTTCTCCTTCTCCTTCTTCTACTTCTTCTGATTCACCCTCCAGACTTCACCTTCTCCTTCTTCTTCTTCTGCTTCTTCTGATTCACCCTCCATACTTCACCTTCACTTCTCCTTATTCTGCTTCTTCTGATTCACCCTCCAGACTTCAACTTCTCCTTCTCCTTCTTCTGCTTCTTCTGATTCACCCTCCAGACTTCACCTTCTCCTTCTCCTTCTTCTGCTTCTTCTGATTCACCCTCCAGACTTCACCTTCTCCTTCTCCTTCTTCTACTTCTTCTGATTCACCCTCCAGACTTCACCTTCTCCTTCTTCTGCTTCTTCTGATTCACCCTCCAGACTTCACCTTCTCCTTCTCCTTGTTCTACTTCTTCTGATTCACCCTCCAGACTTCATCTTCTCCTTCTCCTTCTTCTGCTTCTTCTGATTCACCCTCCACACTTCACCATCTCCTTCTCCTTCTTCTGCTTCTTCTGATTCACCCTCCAGACTTCACCTTCTCCTTCTCCTTCTTCTACTTCTTCTGATTCACCCTCCAGACTTCACCTTCTCCTTCTCCTTCTTCTGCTTCTTCTGACTCACCCTCCAGACTTCACCTTCTGCTACTTCTCCTGCTTCTTCTGATTCACCCTCCAGACTTCACCTTCTCCTTTTCCTTCTTCTGCTTCTTCTGATTCACCCGCCAGACTTCACCTTCTCCTTCTCCTTATTCTGCTTCTTCTGATTCACCCTCCAGACTTCACCTTCTCCTTCTCCTTCTTCTGCTTCTTCTGATTCACCCTCCAGACTTTACCTTCTCCTTCTCCTTCTTCTGCTTTTTCTGATTCACCCTCCAGACTTCACCTTCTCCTTCTCCTTCATCTACTTTTTCTGATTCACCCTCCTGACTTCACCTTCTCCTTCTCCTTCTTCTACTTCTTCTGATTCACCCTCCAGACTTCACCTTCTCCTTCTCCTTCTTCTACTTCTTCTGATTCACCCACCAGACTTCACCTTCTCCTTCTCCTTCTTCTGCTTCTTCTGATTCACCCTCCAGACTTCACCTTCTCCTTCTCCTTCTTCTGCTTCTTCTGATTCACCCTCCAGACTTAACCTTCTCCTTCTCCTTCTTCTGCTTCTTTTGATTCACCCTTCAGACTTCACCTTCTCCTTCTCCTTCTTCTGCTTCTTCTGATTCACCCTCCAGACCTCACCTTCTCCTTCTCCTTCTTCAACTTCTTCTGATTCACCCTCCAGACTTCATCTTCTCCTTCTCCTTCTTTTGCTTCTTCTGATTCACCCTCCAGACTTCACCTTCTCCTTCTCCTTCTTCTGCTTCTTCTGATTCACCCTCCAGACTTCGCCTTCTCCTTCTCCTTCTTCTGCTTCTTCTGATTCACCCTCCAGACTTCGCCTTCTCCTTCTCCTTCTTCTACTTCTTCTGATTCACCCTCCAGACTTCACCTTCTCCTTCTCCTTCTTCTACTTCTTCTGATTCACCCTCCAGACTTCACCTTCTCCTTCTCCATCTTCTACTTCTTCTGATTCACCGTCCAGACTTCACCTTCTCCTTCTCCTTCTTCTGCTTCTCCTGATTCACCCTCCTGACTTCACCTTCTCCTTCTCCTTCTTCTGCTTCTTCTGATTCACCCTCCAGACTTCACCTTCTCCTTCTCCTTCTTCTACTTCTTCTGATTCACCCTCCAGACTTCACCTTCTCCTTCTACTTCTTCTGCTTCTTCTGATTCACCCTCCAGACTTCACCTTCTCTTTTTCCTTCTTCTGCTTCTTCTGATTCACCCTCCAGATTTCACCTTCTCCTTCTCCTTCTTCTGCTTCTTCTGATTCACCCTCCAGACTTTACCTTCTCCTTCTCCTTCTTCTGCTTCTTCTGATTCACCCTCCAGACTTCACCTTCTCCTTCTCCTTCATCTACTTCTTCTGATTCACCCTCCAGACTTCATCTTCTCCTTCTCCTTCTTCTGCCTCTTCTGATTCACCCTCCAGACTTCACCTTCTCCTTCTCCTTCTTCTGCTTTTTCTGATTCACCCTCCAGACTTCACCTTCTCCTTCTCCTTCTTCTACTTCTTCTGATTCACCCACCAGACTTCACCTTCTCCTTCTCCTTCTTCTGCTTCTTTTGATTCACCCTTCAGACTTCACCTTCTTCTTCTCCTTCTTCTGCTTCTTCTGATTCACCCTCCAGACCTCACCTTCTCCTTCTCCTTCTTCAACTTCTTCTGATTCACCCTCCAGACTTCATCTTCTCCTTCTCCTTCTTTTGCTTCTTCTGATTCACCCTCCAGACATCACCTTCTCCTTCTCCTTCTTATGCTTCTTCTGATTCACCCTCCAGACTTCACCTTCTCCTTCTCCTTCTTCTACTTCTTCTGATTCACCCTCCAGACTTCACCTTCTCCTTCTACTTCTTCTGCTTCTTCTGATTCACCCTCCAGACTTCACCTTCTCTTTTTCCTTCTTCTGCTTCTTCTGATTCACCCTCCAGATTTCACCTTCTCCTTCTCCTTCTTCTGCTTCTTCTGATTCACCCTCCAGACTTTACCTTCTCCTTCTCCTTCTTCTGCTTCTTCTGATTCACCCTCCAGACTTCACCTTCTCCTTCTCCTTCATCTACTTCTTCTGATTCACCCTCCAGACTTCATCTTCTCCTTCTCCTTCTTCTGCCTCTTCTGATTCACCCTCCAGACTTCACCTTCTCCTTCTCCTTCTTCTGCTTTTTCTGATTCACCCTCCAGACTTCACCTTCTCCTTCTCCTTCTTCTACTTCTTCTGATTCACCCACCAGACTTCACCTTCTCCTTCTCCTTCTTCTGCTTCTTTTGATTCACCCTTCAGACTTCACCTTCTTCTTCTCCTTCTTCTGCTTCTTCTGATTCACCCTCCAGACCTCACCTTCTCCTTCTCCTTCTTCAACTTCTTCTGATTCACCCTCCAGACTTCATCTTCTCCTTCTCCTTCTTTTGCTTCTTCTGATTCACCCTCCAGACATCACCTTCTCCTTCTCCTTCTTATGCTTCTTCTGATTCACCCTCCAGACTTCACCTTCTCCTTCTCCTTCTTCTGCTTCTTCTGATTAACCCTCCAGACTCACCTTCTCCTTCTTCTACTTCTTCTGATTCACCCTCCAGACTTCACCTTCTCCTTCTTCTGCTTCTTCTGATTCACCCTCCAGACTTCACCTTCTCCTTCTCCTTCATCTACTTCTTCTGATTCACCCTCCAGACTTCATCTTCTCCTTCTCCTTCTTCTGCCTCTTCTGATTCACCCTCCAGACTTCACCTTCTCCTTCTCCTTCTTCTGCTTTTTCTGATTCACCCTCCAGACTTCACCTTCTCCTTCTCCTTCTTCTACTTCTTCTGATTCACCCACCAGACTTCACCTTCTCCTTCTCCTTCTTCTGCTTCTTTTGATTCACCCTTCAGACTTCACCTTCTTCTTCTCCTTCTTCTGCTTCTTCTGATTCACCCTCCAGACCTCACCTTCTCCTTCTCCTTCTTCAACTTCTTCTGATTCACCCTCCAGACTTCATCTTCTCCTTCTCCTTCTTTTGCTTCTTCTGATTCACCCTCCAGACATCACCTTCTCCTTCTCCTTCTTATGCTTCTTCTGATTCACCCTCCAGACTTCACCTTCTCCTTCTCCTTCTTCTACTTCTTCTGATTCACCCTCCAGACTTCACCTTCTCCTTCTACTTCTTCTGCTTCTTCTGATTCACCCTCCAGACTTCACCTTCTCTTTTTCCTTCTTCTGCTTCTTCTGATTCACCCTCCAGATTTCACCTTCTCCTTCTCCTTCTTCTGCTTCTTCTGATTCACCCTCCAGACTTTACCTTCTCCTTCTCCTTCTTCTGCTTCTTCTGATTCACCCTCCAGACTTCACCTTCTCCTTCTCCTTCATCTACTTCTTCTGATTCACCCTCCAGACTTCATCTTCTCCTTCTCCTTCTTCTGCCTCTTCTGATTCACCCTCCAGACTTCACCTTCTCCTTCTCCTTCTTCTGCTTTTTCTGATTCACCCTCCAGACTTCACCTTCTCCTTCTCCTTCTTCTACTTCTTCTGATTCACCCACCAGACTTCACCTTCTCCTTCTCCTTCTTCTGCTTCTTTTGATTCACCCTTCAGACTTCACCTTCTTCTTCTCCTTCTTCTGCTTCTTCTGATTCACCCTCCAGACCTCACCTTCTCCTTCTCCTTCTTCAACTTCTTCTGATTCACCCTCCAGACTTCATCTTCTCCTTCTCCTTCTTTTGCTTCTTCTGATTCACCCTCCAGACATCACCTTCTCCTTCTCCTTCTTATGCTTCTTCTGATTCACCCTCCAGACTTCACCTTCTCCTTCTCCTTCTTCTGCTTCTTCTGATTAACCCTCCAGACTCACCTTCTCCTTCTTCTACTTCTTCTGATTCACCCTCCAGACTTCACCTTCTCCTTCTTCTGCTTCTTCTGATTCACCCTCCAGACTTCACCTTCTCCTTCTCCTTCTTCTACTTCTTCTGATTCACCCTCCAGACTTCATCTTCTCCTTCTCCTTCTTCTGCTTCTTCTGATTCACCCTCCACACTTCACCATCTCCTTCTCCTTCTTCTGCTTCTTCTGATTCACCCTCCAGACTTCACCTTCTCCTTCTCCTTCTTCTACTTCTTCTGATTCACCCTCCAGACTTCACCTTCTCCTTCTCCTTCTTCTGCTTCTTCTGACTCACCCTCCAGACTTCACCTTCTGCTACTTCTCCTGCTTCTTCTGATTCACACTCCAGACTTCACCTTCTCCTTTTCCTTCTTCTGCTTCTTCTGATTCACCCTCCAGATTTCACCTTCTCCTTCTCCTTCTTCTGCTTCTTCTGATTCACCCTCCAGACTTCACCTTCTCCTTCTCCTTCTTCTGCTTCTTCTGATTAACCCTCCAGACTCACCTTCTCCTTCTCCTTCTTCTACTTCTTCTGATTCACCCTCCAGACTTCACCTTCTCCTTCTCCTTCTTCTGCTTCTTCTGATTCACCCTCCAGACTTCACCTTCTCCTTCTCCTTCGTCTACTTCTTCTGATTCACCCTCCAGACTTCACCTTCTCCTTCTCCTTCTTCTGCTTCTTCTGATTCACCCTCCAGACTTCACCTTCTCCTTCTCCTTCTTCTACTTCTTCTGATTCACCCTCCAGACTTCACCTTCTCCTTCTCCTTCTTCTACTTCTTCTGATTCACCCTCCAGACTTCACCTTCTCCTTCTCCTTCTTCTACTTCTTCTGCTTCTCCCTCCAGACTTCACCTTCTCCTTCTCCTTCTTCTGCTTCTTCTGATTCACCCTCCAGACTTCACCTTCTCCTTCTCCTTCTTCTACTTCTCCTGATTCACCCTCCAGACTTCACCTTCTCCTTCTCCTTCTTCTACTTCTTCTGATTCACCCTCCAGACTTCACCTTCTCCTTCTCCTTCTTCTACTTCTTATGATTCACCCTCCTGACTTCACCTTCTCCTTCTCCTTCTTCTGCTCCTTCTGCTTCACCCTCCAGACTTCACCTTCTCCTTCTCTTTCTTCTGCTTCTTCTGATTCACCCTCCAGACTTCACCTTCTCCTTCTCCTTCTTCTGATTCTTTTGATCCACCCTCCAGACTTCACCTTCTCCTTCTCCTTCTTCTGCTTCTTCTGATTCACCCTCCAGACTTCACCTTCTCCTTCTCCTTCTTCTACTTCTTCTGATTCACCCTCCTGACTTCACCTTCTCCTTCACCTTCTTCTACTTCTTCTGCTTCACCCTCCAGACTTCACCTTCTGCTTCTCCTTCTTCTACTTCTTCTGATTCACCCGCCAGACTTCACCTTCTCCTTCTCCTTATTCTGCTTCTCCTGATTCACCCTCCAGACTTCACCCTCTCCTTCTCCTTCTTCTGCTTCTTCTGAATCACCCTCCTGACTTACCTTCTCCTTCTCCTTCTTCTGCTTCTTCTGATTCACCCTCCAGACTTCACCTTCTCCTTCTCCTTCATCTACTTCTTCTGATTCACCCTCCAGACTTCATCTTCTCCTTCTCCTTCTTCTACTTCTTCTGATTCACCCTCCAGACTTCACCTTCTCCTTCTCCTTCTTCTGCTTCTTCTGATTCACCCTCCAGACTTCACCTTCTCCTTCTCCTTATTCTGCTTCTTCTCATTCACCCTCCAGACTTCACCTTCTCCTTCTCCTTCTTCTGCTTCTTCTGATTCACCCTCCAGACTTCACCTTCTCCTTCTACTTCTTCTGCTTCTTCTGATTCACCCTCCAGACTTCACCTTCTCCTTCTCCTTCCTCTGCTTCTTCTGATTCACCCTCCAGACTTCACCTTCTCCTTCTCCTTCTTCTACTTTTTCTGATTCACCCTCCAGACTTCACCATCTCCTTCTCTTTCTTCTGCTTCTTCTGATTCACCCTCCAGACTTCACATTCTCCTTCTCCTTCTTCTGATTCTTCTGATTCAGCCTCCAGACTTCACCTTCTCCTTCTTCTGCTTCTTCTGATTCACCCTCCTGACTTCACCTTCTCCTTCTCCTTCTTCTACTTCTTCTGATTCACCCTCCTGACTTCACATTCTCCTTCTCCTTCTTCTACTTCTTCTGCTTCACCCTCCAGACTTCACCTTCTCCTTCTCCTTCTTCTACTTCTTCTGATTCAACCTCCAGACTTCACCTTCTCCTTCTCCTTCTTCTACTTCTTCTGATTCACCCTCCAGACTTCACCTTCTCCTTCTCCTTCTTCTACTTCTTCTGATTCACCCTCCAGACTTCACCTTCTGCTTCTCCTTCTTCTGTTTCTTCTGATTCAACATCCAGACTTCACCTTCTCCTTCTCCTTCTTCTACTTCTTCTGATTCACCCTCCAGACTTCACCTTCTCCTTTTCCTTCTTCTACTTCTTCTGATTCACCCTCCAGACTTCACCTTCTCCTTCTCCTTCTTCTGTTTCTTCTGATTCACCGTCCAGACTTCACCTTCTCCTTCTCCTTCTTCTGCTTCTTCTGATTCACCCTCCAGACTTCACCTTCTCCTTCTCCTTCTTCTACTTCTTCTGCTTCATCCCCCTGACATCACCTGCTCCTTCTCCTTCTTCTGCTTCTTCTGATTCACCCTCCTAACTTCACCTTCTCCTTCTCCTTCTTCTGCTTCTTCTGATTCACCCTCCTGACTTCACCTTCTCCTTCTCCTTCTTCTGCTTCTTCTGATTCACCCTCCAGACTTCACCTTCTCCTTCTCCTTCTTCTGCTTCTTCTGATTCACCCTCCAGACTTCACCTTCTCCTTCTCCTTCTTCTGCTTCTTCTGATTCACCCTCCAGACTACACCTTCTCCTTCTCCTTCTTCTACTTCTTCTGATTCACCCTCCAGACTTCACCTTCTCCTTCTCCTTCTTCTGTTTCTTCTGATTCACCCGCCAGACTTCACCTTCTCCTTCTCCTTCTTCTGCTTCTTCTGATTCACCCTCCAGACTTCACCTTCTCCTTCTCCTTCTTCTGCTTCTTCTGATTCACCCTCCAGACCTCACCTTCTTCTTCTCCTTCTTCTACTTCTTCTGATTCACCCTCCAGACTTCATCTTCTCCTTCTCCTTCTTCTGCTTCTTCTGATTCACCCTCCAGACTTCACCTTCTCCTTCTCCTTCTTCTGCTTCTTCTGATTCACCCTCCAGACTTCACCTTCTCCTTCTCCTTCTTCTACTTCTTCTGATTCACCCTCCAGACTTCACCTTCTCCTTCTCCTTCTTCTACTTCTTCTGATTCACCCTCCAGTCTTCACCTTCTCCTTCTCCTTCTTCTGTTTCTTCTGCTTCACCCTCCAGACTTCACCTTCTCCTTCTCTTTCTTCTGCTTCTTCTGATTCACCCTCCAGACTTCACCTTCTCCTTCTCCTTCTTCTGATTCTTCTGATTCACCCTCCAGACTTCACCTTCTCCTTCTCCTTCTTCTGATTCTTCTGATTCACCCTACAGACTTCACCTTCTCCTTCTCCTTCTTCTGCTACTTCTGATTCACCCTCCTGATTTCACCTTCTCCTTCTCCTTCTTCTACTTCTTCTGATTCACCCTCCTGACTTCACCTTCTCCTTCTCCTTCTTCTGCTTCACCCTCCAGACTTCACCTTCTCCTTCTCCTTCTTCTACTTCTTCTGATTCACCCTCCAGACTTCACCTTCTCCTTCTCCTTCTTCTGCTTCTTCTGATTCACCCTCCAGACTTCACCTTCTCCTTCTCCTTATTCTGCTTCTTCTCATTCACCCCCCAGACTTCACCTTCTCCTTCTCCTTCTTCTGCTTCTTCTGATTCACCCTCCAGACTTCACCTTCTCCTTCTACTTCTTCTGCTTCTTCTGATTCACCCTCCAGACTTCACCTTCTCCTTCTCCTTCCTCTGCTTCTTCTGATTCACCCTCCAGACTTCACCTTCTCCTTCTCCTTCTTCTACTTTTTCTGATTCACCCTCCAGACTTCACCATCTCCTTCTCTTTCTTCTGCTTCTTCTGATTCACCCTCCAGACTTCACATTCTCCTTCTCCTTCTTCTGATTCTTCTGATTCACCCTCCAGACTTCACCTTCTCCTTCTTCTGCTTCTTCTGATTCACCCTCCTGACTTCACCTTCTCCTTCTCCTTCTTCTACTTCTTCTGATTCACCCTCCTGACTTCACATTCTCCTTCTCCTTCTTCTACTTCTTCTGCTTCACCCTCCAGACTTCACCTTCTCCTTCTCCTTCTTCTACTTCTTCTGATTCAACCTCCAGACTTCACCTTCTCCTTCTCCTTCTTCTACTTCTTCTGATTCACCCTCCAGACTTCACCTTCTCCTTCTCCTTCTTCTACTTCTTCTGATTCACCCTCCAGACTTCACCTTCTCCTTCTCCTTCTTCTGTTTCTTCTGATTCACCGTCCAGACTTCACCTTCTCCTTCTCCTTCTTCTACTACTTCTGATTCACCCTCCAGACTTCACCTTCTCCTTCTCCTTCTTCTACTTCTTCTGATTCACCCTCCAGACTTCATCTTCTCCTTCTCCTTCTTCTGCTTCTTCTGATTCATCCTCCTGACTTCACCTTCTCCTTCTCCTTCTTCTGCTTCTTCTGATTCACCCTCCAGACTTCACCTTTTCCTTCTCCTTCTTCTACTTCTTCTGATTCACCCTCCAGACTTCACCTTCTCCTTCTCCTTCTTCCACTTCTTCTGATTCACCCTCCAGTCTTCACCTTCTCCTTCTCCTTCTTCTTTTTCTTCTGCTTCACCCTCCAGACTTCACCTTCTCCTTCTCTTTCTTCTGCTTCTTCTGATTCACCCTCCAGACTTCACCTTCTCCTTCTCCTTCTTCTGATTCTTCTGATTCACCCTCCAGACTTCACCTTCTCCTTCTCCTTCTTCTGCTTCTTCTGATTCACCCTCCTGACTTCACCTTCTCCTTCTCCTTCTTCTACTTCTTCTGATTCACCCTCCTGACTTCACCTTCTCCTTCTCCTTCTTCTACTTCTTCTGCTTCACCCTCCAGACTTCACCTTCTCCTTCTCCTTCTTCTACTTCTTCTGATTCACCCTCCAGACTTCATCTTCTCCTTCTCCTTCTTCTGCTTCTTCTGATTCACCCTCCAGACTTCATCTTCTCCTTCTCCTTATTCTGCTTCTTCTGATTCACCCTCCAGACTTCACCTTCTCCTTCTCCTGATTCTGCTTCTTCTGATTCACCCTCCAGACTTCACCTTCTCCTTCTCCTTCTTCTGCTTCTTCTGATTCACCCTCCTGACTTCACCTTCTCCTTCTCCTTCTTCTACTTCTTCTGATTCACCCTCCTGACTTCACCTTCTCCTTCTCCTTCTTCTACTTCTTCTGCTTCACCCTCCAGACTTCACCTTCTCCTTCTCCTTCTTCTACTTCTTCTGATTCACCCTCCAGACTTCACCTTCTCCTTCTTCTTCTTCTGCTTCTTCTGATTCACCCTCCATACTTCACCTTCACTTCTCCTTATTCTGCTTCTTCTGATTCACCCTCCAGACTTCAACTTCTCCTTCTCCTTCTTCTGCTTCTTCTGATTCACCCTCCAGACTTCACCTTCTCCTTCTCCTTCTTCTGCTTCTTCTGATTCACCCTCCAGACTTCACCTTCTCCTTCTCCTTCTTCTACTTCTTCTGATTCACCCTCCAGACTTCACCTTCTCCTTCTCCTTCTTCTGCTTCTTCTGATTCACCCTCCAGACCTCACCTTCTTCTTCTCCTTCTTCTACTTCTTCTGATTCACCCTCCAGACTTCATCTTCTCCTTCTCCTTCTTCTGCTTCTTCTGATTCACCCTCCAGACTTCACCTTCTCCTTCTCCTTCTTCTGCTTCTTCTGATTCACCCTCCAGACTTCACCTTCTCCTTCTCCTTCTTCTACTTCTTCTGATTCACCCTCCAGACTTCACCTTCTCCTTCTCCTTCTTCTACTTCTTCTGATTCACCCTCCAGTCTTCACCTTCTCCTTCTCCTTCTTCTGTTTCTTCTGCTTCACCCTCCAGACTTCACCTTCTCCTTCTCTTTCTTCTGCTTCTTCTGATTCACCCTCCAGACTTCACCTTCTCCTTCTCCTTCTTCTGATTCTTCTGATCCACCCTACAGACTTCACCTTCTCCTTCTCCTTCTTCTGCTACTTCTGATTCACCCTCCTGATTTCACCTTCTCCTTCTCCTTCTTCTACTTCTTCTGATTCACCCTCCTGACTTCACCTTCTCCTTCTCCTTCTTCTGCTTCACCCTCCAGACTTCACCTTCTCCTTCACCTTCTTCTACTTCTTCTGATTCACCCTCCAGACTTCACCTTCTCCTTCTCCTTCTTCTGCTTCTTCTGATTCACCCTCCAGACTTCACCTTCTCCTTCTCCTTCTTCTACTTCTTCTGATTCACCCTCCAGACTTCACCTTCTCCTTCTCCTTCTTCTACTTCTTCTGATTCACCCTCCAGTCTTCACCTTCTCCTTCTCCTTCTTCTGTTTATTCTGCTTCACCCTCCAGACTTCACCTTCTCCTTCTCTTTCTTCTGCTTCTTCTGATTCACCCTCCAGACTTCACCTTCTCCTTCTCCTTCTTCTGATTCTTCTGATTCACCCTACAGACTTCACCTTCTCCTTCTCCTTCTTCTGCTACTTCTGATTCACCCTCCTGATTTCACCTTCTCCTTCTCCTTCTTCTACTTCTTCTGATTCACCCTCCTGACTTCACCTTCTCCTTCTCCTTCTTCTGCTTCACCCTCCAGACTTCACCTTCTCCTTCTCCTTCTTCTACTTCTTCTGATTCACCCTCCAGACTTCACCTTCTCCTTCTCCTTCTTCTGCTTCTTCTGATTCACCCTCCAGACTTCACCTTCTCCTTCTCCTTATTCTGCTTCTTCTCATTCAACCTCCAGACTTCACCATCTCCTTCTCCTTCTTCTGCTTCTTCTGATTCACCCTCCAGACTTCACCTTCTCCTTCTACTTCTTCTGCTTCTTCTGATTCACCCTCCAGACTTCACCTTCTCCTTCTCCTTCCTCTGCTTCTTCTGATTCACCCTCCAGACTTCACCTTCTCCTTCTCCTTCTTCTACTTTTTCTGATTCACCCTCCAGACTTCACCATCTCCTTCTCTTTCTTCTGCTTCTTCTGATTCACCCTCCAGACTTCACATTCTCCTTCTCCTTCTTCTGATTCTTCTGATTCACCCTCCAGACTTCACCTTCTCCTTCTTCTGCTTCTTCTGATTCACCCTCCTGACTTCACCTTCTCCTTCTCCTTCTTCTACTTCTTCTGATTCACCCTCCTGACTTCACATTCTCCTTCTCCTTCTTCTACTTCTTCTGCTTCACCCTCCAGACTTCACCTTCTCCTTCTCCTTCTTCTACTTCTTCTGATTCAACCTCCAGACTTCACCTTCTCCTTCTCCTTCTTCTACTTCTTCTGATTCACCCTCCAGACTTCACCTTCTCCTTCTCCTTCTTCTACTTCTTCTGATTCACCCTCCAGACTTCAACTTCTCCTTCTCCTTCTTCTGTTTCTTCTGATTCACCGTCCAGACTTCACCTTCTCCTTCTCCTTCTTCTACTACTTCTGATTCACCCTCCAGACTTCACCTTCTCCTTCTCCTTCTTCTACTTCTTCTGATTCACCCTCCAGACTTCATCTTCTCCTTCTCCTTCTTCTGCTTCTTCTGATTCACCCTCCAGACTTCACCTTCTCCTTCTCCTTCTTCTGCTTCTTCTGATTCACCCTCCAGACTTCACCTTCTCCTTCTCCTTCTTCTACTTCTTCTGATTCACCCTCCAGACTTCACCTTCTCCTTCTCCTTCTTCCACTTCTTCTGATTCACCCTCCAGTCTTCACCTTCTCCTTCTCCTTCTTCTTTTTCTTCTGCTTCACCCTCCAGACTTCACCTTCTCCTTCTCTTTCTTCTGCTTCTTCTGATTCACCCTCCAGACTTCACCTTCTCCTTCTCCTTCTTCTGATTCTTCTGATTCACCCTCCAGACTTCACCTTACCTTCTCCTTCTTCTGCTTCTTCTGATTCACCCTCCTGACTTCACCTTCTCCTTCTCCTTCTTCTACTTCTTCTGATTCACCCTCCTGACTTCACCTTCTCCTTCTCCTTCTTCTACTTCTTCTGCTTCACCCTCCAGACTTCACCTTCTCCTTCTCCTTCTTCTACTTCTTCTGATTCACCCTCCAGACTTCATCTTCTCCTTCTCCTTCTTCTGCTTCTTCTGATTCACCCTCCAGACTTCACCTTCTCCTTCTCCTTATTCTGCTTCTTCTGATTCACCCTCCAGACTTCACCTTCTCCTTGTCCTGATTCTGCTTCTTCTGATTCACCCTCCAGACTTCACCTTCTCCTTCTCCTTCTTCTGCTTCTTCTGATTCACCCTCCTGACTTCACCTTCTCCTTCTCCTTCTTCTACTTCTTCTGCTTCACCCTCCAGACTTCACCTTCTCCTTCTCCTTCTTCTACTTCTTCTGATTCACCCTCCAGACTTCACCTTCTCCTTCTCCTTCTTCTGCTTCTTCTGATTCACCCTCCATACTTCACCTTCACTTCTCCTTATTCTGCTTCTTCTGATTCACCCTCCAGACTTCAACTTCTCCTTCTCCTTCTTCTGCTTCTTCTGATTCACCCTCCGGACTTCACCTTCTCCTTCTCCTTCTTCTGCTTCTTCTGATTCACCCTCCAGACTTCACCTTCTCCTTCTCCTTCTTCTGCTTCTTCTGATTCACCCTCCAGACTTCACCTTCTCCTTCTCCTTCTTCTACTTCTTCTGATTCACCCTCCAGACTTCACCTTCTCCTTCTCTTTCTTCTGCTTCTTCTGATTCACCCTCCAGATTTCATCTTCTCCTTCTTCTGATTCTCCCTCCAGACTTCACCTTCTCCTTCTCCTTCTTCTGCTTCTTCTGATTCACCCTCCAGACTTCACCTTCTCCTTCTCCTTCTTCTGCTTCTTCTGATTCACCCTCCAGACTTCACCTTCTCCTTCTCCTTCTTCTACTTCTTCTGATTCACCCTCCAGACCTCACCTTCTCCTTCTCCTTCTTCTACTTCTTCTGATTCACCCTCCAGATTTCATCTTCTCCTTCTCCTTCTTCTGCTTCTTCTGATTCACCCTCCAGACTTCACCTTCTCCTTCTCCTTCTTCTGCTTCTTCTGATTCACCCTCCTGACTTCACCTTCTCCTTCTCCTTCTTCTACTTCTTCTGATTCACCCTCCTGACTTCACCTTCTCCTTCTCCTTCTTCTACTTCTTCTGCTTCACCCTCCAGACTTCACCTTCTCCTTCTCCTTCTTCTACTTCTTCTGATTCACCCTCCAGACTTGACCTTCTCCTTCTCCTTCTTCTACTTCTTCTGATTCACCCTCCAGACTTCACCTTCTCCTTCTCCTTCTTCTGCTTCTTCTGCTTCACCGTCCTGACTTCACCTTCTCCTTCTCCTTCTTCTACTTCTTCTGCTTCATCCCCCTGACATCACCTGCTCCTTCTCCTTCTTCTGCTTCTTCTGATTCACCCTCCTAACTTCACCTTCTCCTTCTCCTTCTTCTGCTTCTTCTGATTCACCCTCCTGACTTCACCTTCTCCTTCTCCTTCTTCTGCTTCTTCTGATTCACCCTCCAGACTTCACCTTCTCCTTCTCTTTCTTCTGCTTCTTCTGATTCACCCTCCAGACTTCACCTTCTCCTTCTCCTTCTTCTGATTCTTCTGATTCACCCTCCAGACTTCACCTTCTCCTTCTCCTTCTTCTGCTTCTTCTGATTCACCCTCCTGACTTCACCTTCTCCTTCTCCTTCTTCTACTTCTTCTGATTCACCCTCCTGACTTCACCTTCTCCTTCTCCTTCTTCTACTTCTTCTGCTTCACCCTCCGGACTTCACCTTCTCCTTCTCCTTCTTCTACTTCTTCTGATTCACCCTCCAGACTTGACCTTCTCCTTCTCCTTCTTCTTCTTATTCTGATTCACCCTCCAGACTTCACCATCTCCTTCTCCTTCTTCTGCTTCTTCTGCTTCACCGTCCTGACTTCACCTTCTCCTTCTCCTTCTTCTACTTCTTCTGCTTCATCCCGCTGACATCACCTGCTCCTTCTCCTTCTTCTGCTTCTTCTGATTCACCCTCCTAACTTCACCTTCTCCTTCTCCTTCTTCTGCTTCTTCTGATTCACCCTCCTGACTTCACCTTCTCCTTCTCCTTCTTCTGCTTCTTCTGATACACCCTCCAGACTTCACCTTCTCCTTCTCCTTCTTCTGCTTCTTCTGATTCACCCTCCAGACTTCACCTTCTCCTTCTCCTTCTTCTGATTCTTCTGATTCACCCTCCAGACTTCACCTTCTCCTTCTCCTTCTTCTGCTTCTTCTGATTCACCCTCCTGACTTCACCTTCTCCTTCTCCTTCTTCTACTTCTTCTGATTCACCCTCCTGACTTCACCTTCTCCTTCTCCTTCTTCTACTTCTTCTGCTTCACCCTCCAGACTTCACCTTCTCCTTCTCCTTCTTCTACTTCTTCTGATTCACCCTCCAGACTTGACCTTCTCCTTCTCCTTCTTCTACTTCTTCTGATTCACCCTCCAGACTTCACCTTCTCCTTCTCCTTCTTCTGCTTCTTCTGCTTCACCGTCCTGACTTCACCTTCTCCTTCTCCTTCTTCTACTTCTTCTGCTTCATCCCCCTGACATCACCTGCTCCTTCTCCTTCTTCTGCTTCTTCTGATTCACCCTCCTAACTTCACCTTCTCCTTCTCCTTCTTCTGCTTCTTCTGATTCACCCTCCTGACTTCACCTTCTCCTTCTCCTTCTTCTGCTTCTTCTGATTCACCCTCCAGACTTCACCTTCTCCTTCTCTTTCTTCTGCTTCTTCTGATTCACCCTCCAGACTTCACCTTCTCCTTCTCCTTCTTCTGATTCTTCTGATTCACCCTCCAGACTTCACCTTCTCCTTCTCCTTCTTCTGCTTCTTCTGATTCACCCTCCTGACTTCACCTTCTCCTTCTCCTTCTTCTACTTCTTCTGATTCACCCTCCTGACTTCACCTTCTCCTTCTCCTTCTTCTACTTCTTCTGCTTCACCCTCCGGACTTCACCTTCTCCTTCTCCTTCTTCTACTTCTTCTGATTCACCCTCCAGACTTGACCTTCTCCTTCTCCTTCTTCTACTTATTCTGATTCACCCTCCAGACTTCACCATCTCCTTCTCCTTCTTCTGCTTCTTCTGCTTCACCGTCCTGACTTCACCTTCTCCTTCTCCTTCTTCTACTTCTTCTGCTTCATCCCGCTGACATCACCTGCTCCTTCTCCTTCTTCTGCTTCTTCTGATTCACCCTCCTAACTTCACCTTCTCCTTCTCCTTCTTCTGCTTCTTCTGATTCACCCTCCTGACTTCACCTTCTCCTTCTCCTTCTTCTGCTTCTTCTGATTCACCCTCCAGACTTCACCTTCTCCTTCTCCTTCTTCTGCTTCTTCTGATTCACCCTCCAGACTTCACCTTCTCCTTCTCCTTCTTCTGATTCTTCTGATTCACCCTCCAGACTTCACCTTCTCGTTCTCCTTCTTCTGCTTCTTCTGATTCAACCTCCTGACCTCACCTTCTCCTTCTCCTTCTTCTACTTCTTCTGATTCACCCTCCTGACTTCACCTTCTCCTTCTCCTTCTTCTACTTCTTCTGCTTCACCCTCCAGACTTCACCTTCTCCTTCTCCTTCTTCTGCTTCTTCTGATTCACCCTCCAGACTTCTCCTTCTCCTTCTCCTTCTTCTGCTTCTTCTGATTCACCCTCCAGACTTCACCTTCTCCTTCTCCTTCTTCTGCTTCTTCTGATTCACCCTCCAGACTTCACCTTCTCCTTCTCCTTCTTCTACTTCTTCTGATTCACCCTCCAGACTTCACCTTCTCCATTTCCTTCTTCTGCTTCTTCTGATTCACCCTCCAGACTTCACCTTCTCCTTCTGCTTCGTCTACTTCTTCTGATTGACCCTCCAGACTACACCTTCTCCTTCTCCTTCTTCTACTTCTTCTGATTCACCTTCCTGACTTCACCTTCTCCTTCTCCTTCTTCTACTTCTTCTGCTTCACCCTCCAGACTTCACCTTCTCCTTCTCCTTCTTCTACTTCTTCTGATTCACCCTCCAGACTTCATCTTCTCCTTCTTCTTCTTCTGCTTCTTCTGATTCACCCTCCAGACTTCACCTTCTTCTTCTCCTTATTCTGCTTCTTCTGATTCACCCTCCAGACTTCACCTTCTCCTTCTCATTATTCTGCTTCTTCTGATTCACCCTCCAGACTTCACCTTCTCCTTCTCCTGATTCTGCTTCTTCTGATTCACCCTCCAGACTTCACCTTCTCCTTCTCCTTCTTCTACTTCTTCTGCTTCACCCTCCAGACTTCACCTTCTCCTTCTCCTTCTTCTACTTCTTCTGATTCACCCTCCAGACTTCACATTCTCCTTCTCCTTCTTCTGCTTCTTCTGATTCACCCTCCATACTTCACCTTCACTTCTCCTTATTCTGCTTCTTCTGATTCACCCTCCAGACTTCAACTTCTCCTTCTCCTTCTTCTGCTTCTTCTGATTCACCCTCCAGACTTCACCTTCTCCTTCTCCTTCTTCTGCTTCTTCTGATTCACCCTCCAGACTTCACCTTCTCCTTCTCCTTCTTCTGCTTCTTCTGATTCACCCTCCAGACTTCACCTTCTCCTTCTCCTTCTTCTACTTCTTCTGATTCACCCTCCAGACTTCACCTTCTCCTTCTCTTTCTTCTGCTTCTTCTGATTCACCCTCCAGATTTCATCTTCTCCTTCTCCTTCTTCTGCTTCTTCTGATTCACCCTCCAGACTTCACCTTCTCCTTCTCCTTCTTCTGCTTCTTCTGATTCACCCTCCAGACTTCACCTTCTCCTTCTCCTTCTTCTGCTTCTTCTGATTCACCCTCCAGACTTCACCTTCTCCTTCTCCTTCTTCTACTTCTTCTGATTCACCCTCAAGACCTCACCTTCTCCTTCTCCTTCTTCTACTTCTTCTGATTCACCCTCCAGATTTCATCTTCTCCTTCTCCTTCTTCTGCTTCTTCTGATTCACCCTCCAGACTTCACCTTCTCCTTCTCCTTCTTCTGCTTCTTCTGATTCACCCTCCTGACTTCACCTTCTCCTTCTCCTTCTTCTACTTCTTCTGATTCACCCTCCTGACTTCACCTTCTCCTTCTCCTTCTTCTACTTCTTCTGCTTCACCCTCCAGACTTCACCTTCTCCTTCTCCTTCTTCTACTTCTTCTGATTCACCCTCCAGACTTGACCTTCTCCTTCTCCTTCTTCTACTTCTTCTGATTCACCCTCCAGACTTCACCTTCTCCTTCTCCTTCTTCTGCTTCTTCTGCTTCACCGTCCTGACTTCACCTTCTCCGTCTTCTACTTCTTCTGCTTCATCCCCCTGACATCACCTGCTCCTTCTCCTTCTTCTGCTTCTTCTGATTCACCCTCCTAACTTCACCTTCTCCTTCTACCTCTTCTGCTTCTTCTGATTCACCCTCCTGACTTCACCTTCTCCTTCTCCTTCTTCTGCTTCTTCTGATTCACCCTCCAGACTTCACCTTCTCCTTCTCTTTCTTCTGCTTCTTCTGATTCACCCTCCAGACTTCACCTTCTCTTCTCCTTCTTCTGATTCTTCTGATTCACCCTCCAGACTTCACCTTCTCCTTCTCCTTCTTCTGCTTCTTCTGATTCACCCTCCTGACTTCACCTTCTCCTTCTCCTTCTTCTACTTCTTCTGATTCACCCTCCTGACTTCACCATCTCCTTCTCCTTCTTCTGCTTCTTCTGATTCACCCTCCAGACTTCACCTTCTCCTTCTACTTCTTCTGCTTCTTCTGATTCACCCTCCAGACTTCACCTTCTCCTTCTCCTTCCTCTGCTTCTTCTGATTCACCCTCCAGACTTCACCTTCTCCTTCTCCTTCTTCTACTTTTTCTGATTCACCCTCCAGACTTCACCATCTCCTTCTCTTTCTTCTGCTTCTTCTGATTCACCCTCCAGACTTCACATTCTCCTTCTCCTTCTTCTGATTCTTCTGATTCACCCTCCAGACTTCACCTTCTCCTTCTTCTGCTTCTTCTGATTCACCCTCCTGACTTCACCTTCTCCTTCTCCTTCTTCTACTTCTTCTGATTCACCCTCCTGACTTCACATTCTCCTTCTCCTTCTTCTACTTCTTCTGCTTCACCCTCCAGACTTCACCTTCTCCTTCTCCTTCTTCTACTTCTTCTGATTCAACCTCCAGACTTCACCTTCTCCTTCTCCTTCTTCTACTTCTTCTGATTCACCCTCCAGACTTCACCTTCTCCTTCTCCTTCTTCTACTTCTTCTGATTCACCCTCCAGACTTCAACTTCTCCTTCTCCTTCTTCTGTTTCTTCTGATTCACCGTCCAGACTTCACCTTCTCCTTCTCCTTCTTCTACTACTTCTGATTCACCCTCCAGACTTCACCTTCTCCTTCTCCTTCTTCTACTTCTTCTGATTCACCCTCCAGACTTCATCTTCTCCTTCTCCTTCTTCTGCTTCTTCTGATTCACCCTCCAGACTTCACCTTCTCCTTCTCCTTCTTCTGCTTCTTCTGATTCACCCTCCAGACTTCACCTTCTCCTTCTCCTTCTTCTACTTCTTCTGATTCACCCTCCAGACTTCACCTTCTCCTTCTCCTTCTTCCACTTCTTCTGATTCACCCTCCAGTCTTCACCTTCTCCTTCTCCTTCTTCTTTTTCTTCTGCTTCACCCTCCAGACTTCACCTTCTCCTTCTCTTTCTTCTGCTTCTTCTGATTCACCCTCCAGACTTCACCTTCTCCTTCTCCTTCTTCTGATTCTTCTGATTCACCCTCCAGACTTCACCTTACCTTCTCCTTCTTCTGCTTCTTCTGATTCACCCTCCTGACTTCACCTTCTCCTTCTCCTTCTTCTACTTCTTCTGATTCACCCTCCTGACTTCACCTTCTCCTTCTCCTTCTTCTACTTCTTCTGCTTCACCCTCCAGACTTCACCTTCTCCTTCTCCTTCTTCTACTTCTTCTGATTCACCCTCCAGACTTCATCTTCTCCTTCTCCTTCTTCTGCTTCTTCTGATTCACCCTCCAGACTTCACCTTCTCCTTCTCCTTATTCTGCTTCTTCTGATTCACCCTCCAGACTTCACCTTCTCCTTGTCCTGATTCTGCTTCTTCTGATTCACCCTCCAGACTTCACCTTCTCCTTCTCCTTCTTCTGCTTCTTCTGATTCACCCTCCTGACTTCACCTTCTCCTTCTCCTTCTTCTACTTCTTCTGCTTCACCCTCCAGACTTCACCTTCTCCTTCTCCTTCTTCTACTTCTTCTGATTCACCCTCCAGACTTCACCTTCTCCTTCTCCTTCTTCTGCTTCTTCTGATTCACCCTCCATACTTCACCTTCACTTCTCCTTATTCTGCTTCTTCTGATTCACCCTCCAGACTTCAACTTCTCCTTCTCCTTCTTCTGCTTCTTCTGATTCACCCTCCGGACTTCACCTTCTCCTTCTCCTTCTTCTGCTTCTTCTGATTCACCCTCCAGACTTCACCTTCTCCTTCTCCTTCTTCTGCTTCTTCTGATTCACCCTCCAGACTTCACCTTCTCCTTCTCCTTCTTCTACTTCTTCTGATTCACCCTCCAGACTTCACCTTCTCCTTCTCTTTCTTCTGCTTCTTCTGATTCACCCTCCAGATTTCATCTTCTCCTTCTCCTTCTTCTGCTTCTTCTGATTCTCCCTCCAGACTTCACCTTCTCCTTCTCCTTCTTCTGCTTCTTCTGATTCACCCTCCAGACTTCACCTTCTCCTTCTCCTTCTTCTGCTTCTTCTGATTCACCCTCCAGACTTCACCTTCTCCTTCTCCTTCTTCTACTTCTTCTGATTCACCCTCCAGACCTCACCTTCTCCTTCTCCTTCTTCTACTTCTTCTGATTCACCCTCCAGATTTCATCTTCTCCTTCTCCTTCTTCTGCTTCTTCTGCTTCATCCCCCTGACATCACCTGCTCCTTCTCCTTCTTCTGCTTCTTCTGATTCACCCTCCTAACTTCACCTTCTCCTTCTCCTTCTTCTGCTTCTTCTGATTCACCCTCCTGACTTCACCTTCTCCTTCTCCTTCTTCTGCTTCTTCTGATTCACCCTCCAGACTTCACCTTCTCCTTCTCTTTCTTCTGCTTCTTCTGATTCACCCTCCAGACTTCACCTTCTCCTTCTCCTTCTTCTGATTCTTCTGATTCACCCTCCAGACTTCACCTTCTCCTTCTCCTTCTTCTGCTTCTTCTGATTCACCCTCCTGACTTCACCTTCTCCTTCTCCTTCTTCTACTTCTTCTGATTCACCCTCCTGACTTCACCTTCTCCTTCTCCTTCTTCTACTTCTTCTGCTTCACCCTCCGGACTTCACCTTCTCCTTCTCCTTCTTCTACTTCTTCTGATTCACCCTCCAGACTTGACCTTCTCCTTCTCCTTCTTCTACTTATTCTGATTCACCCTCCAGACTTCACCATCTCCTTCTCCTTCTTCTGCTTCTTCTGCTTCACCGTCCTGACTTCACCTTCTCCTTCTCCTTCTTCTACTTCTTCTGCTTCATCCCGCTGACATCACCTGCTCCTTCTCCTTCTTCTGCTTCTTCTGATTCACCCTCCTAACTTCACCTTCTCCTTCTCCTTCTTCTGCTTCTTCTGATTCACCCTCCTGACTTCACCTTCTCCTTCTCCTTCTTCTGCTTCTTCTAATACACCCTCCAGACTTCACCTTCTCCTTCTCCTTCTTCTGCTTCTTCTGATTCACCCTCCAGACTTCACCTTCTCCTTCTCCTTCTTCTGATTCTTCTGATTCACCCTCCAGACTTCACCTTCTCCTTCTCCTTCTTCTGCTTCTTCTGATTCACCCTCCTGACTTCACCTTCTCCTTCTCCTTCTTCTACTTCTTCTGATTCACCCTCCTGACTTCACCTTCTCCTTCTCCTTCTTCTACTTCTTCTGCTTCACCCTCCAGACTTCACCTTCTCCTTCTCCTTCTTCTACTTCTTCTGATTCACCCTCCAGACTTGACCTTCTCCTTCTCCTTCTTCTACTTCTTCTGATTCACCCTCCAGACTTCACCTTCTCCTTCTCCTTCTTCTGCTTCTTCTGCTTCACCGTCCTGACTTCACCTTCTCCTTCTCCTTCTTCTACTTCTTCTGCTTCATCCCCCTGACATCACCTGCTCCTTCTCCTTCTTCTGCTTCTTCTGATTCACCCTCCTAACTTCACCTTCTCCTTCTCCTTCTTCTGCTTCTTCTGATTCACCCTCCTGACTTCACCTTCTCCTTCTCCTTCTTCTGCTTCTTCTGATTCACCCTCCAGACTTCACCTTCTCCTTCTCTTTCTTCTGCTTCTTCTGATTCACCCTCCAGACTTCACCTTCTCCTTCTCCTTCTTCTGATTCTTCTGATTCACCCTCCAGACTTCACCTTCTCCTTCTCCTTCTTCTGCTTCTTCTGATTCACCCTCCTGACTTCACCTTCTCCTTCTCCTTCTTCTACTTCTTCTGATTCACCCTCCTGACTTCACCTTCTCCTTCTCCTTCTTCTACTTCTTCTGCTTCACCCTCCGGACTTCACCTTCTCCTTCTCCTTCTTCTACTTCTTCTGATTCACCCTCCAGACTTGACCTTCTCCTTCTCCTTCTTCGACTTATTCTGATTCACCCTCCAGACTTCACCATCTCCTTCTCCTTCTTCTGCTTCTTCTGCTTCACCGTCCTGACTTCACCTTCTCCTTCTCCTTCTTCTACTTCTTCTGCTTCATCCCGCTGACATCACCTGCTCCTTCTCCTTCTTCTGCTTCTTCTGATTCACCCTCCTAACTTCACCTTCTCCTTCTCCTTCTTCTGCTTCTTCTGATTCACCCTCCTGACTTCACCTTCTCCTTCTCCTTCTTCTGCTTCTTCTGATTCACCCTCCAGACTTCACCTTCTCCTTCTCCTTCTTCTGCTTCTTCTGATTCACCCTCCAGACTTCACCTTCTCCTTCTCCTTCTTCTGATTCTTCTGATTCACCCTCCAGACTTCACCTTCTCGTTCTCCTTCTTCTGCTTCTTCTGATTCAACCTCCTGACCTCACCTTCTCCTTCTCCTTCTTCTACTTCTTCTGATTCACCCTCCTGACTTCACCTTCTCCTTCTCCTTCTTCTACTTCTTCTGCTTCACCCTCCAGACTTCACCTTCTCCTTCTCCTTCTTCTGCTTCTTCTGATTCACCCTCCAGACTTCTCCTTCTCCTTCTCCTTCTTCTGCTTCTTCTGATTCACCCTCCAGACTTCACCTTCTCCTTCTCCTTCTTCTGCTTCTTCTGATTCACCCTCCAGACTTCACCTTCTCCTTCTCCTTCTTCTACTTCTTCTGATTCACCCTCCAGACTTCACCTTCTCCATTTCCTTCTTCTGCTTCTTCTGATTCACCCTCCAGACTTCACCTTCTCCTTCTGCTTCGTCTACTTCTTCTGATTGACCCTCCAGACTACACCTTCTCCTTCTCCTTCTTCTACTTCTTCTGATTCACCTTCCTGACTTCACCTTCTCCTTCTCCTTCTTCTACTTCTTCTGCTTCACCCTCCAGACTTCACCTTCTCCTTCTCCTTCTTCTACTTCTTCTGATTCACCCTCCAGACTTCATCTTCTCCTTCTTCTTCTTCTGCTTCTTCTGATTCACCCTCCAGACTTCACCTTCTTCTTCTCCTTATTCTGCTTCTTCTGATTCACCCTCCAGACTTCACCTTCTCCTTCTCATTATTCTGCTTCTTCTGATTCACCCTCCAGACTTCACCTTCTCCTTCTCCTGATTCTGCTTCTTCTGATTCACCCTCCAGACTTCACCTTCTCCTTCTCCTTCTTCTACTTCTTCTGCTTCACCCTCCAGACTTCACCTTCTCCTTCTCCTTCTTCTACTTCTTCTGATTCACCCTCCAGACTTCACATTCTCCTTCTCCTTCTTCTGCTTCTTCTGATTCACCCTCCATACTTCACCTTCACTTCTCCTTATTCTGCTTCTTCTGATTCACCCTCCAGACTTCAACTTCTCCTTCTCCTTCTTCTGCTTCTTCTGATTCACCCTCCAGACTTCACCTTCTCCTTCTCCTTCTTCTGCTTCTTCTGATTCACCCTCCAGACTTCACCTTCTCCTTCTCCTTCTTCTGCTTCTTCTGATTCACCCTCCAGACTTCACCTTCTCCTTCTCCTTCTTCTACTTCTTCTGATTCACCCTCCAGACTTCACCTTCTCCTTCTCTTTCTTCTGCTTCTTCTGATTCACCCTCCAGATTTCATCTTCTCCTTCTCCTTCTTCTGCTTCTTCTGATTCACCCTCCAGACTTCACCTTCTCCTTCTCCTTCTTCTGCTTCTTCTGATTCACCCTCCAGACTTCACCTTCTCCTTCTCCTTCTTCTGCTTCTTCTGATTCACCCTCCAGACTTCACCTTCTCCTTCTCCTTCTTCTACTTCTTCTGATTCACCCTCAAGACCTCACCTTCTCCTTCTCCTTCTTCTACTTCTTCTGATTCACCCTCCAGATTTCATCTTCTCCTTCTCCTTCTTCTGCTTCTTCTGATTCACCCTCCAGACTTCACCTTCTCCTTCTCCTTCTTCTGCTTCTTCTGATTCACCCTCCTGACTTCACCTTCTCCTTCTCCTTCTTCTACTTCTTCTGATTCACCCTCCTGACTTCACCTTCTCCTTCTCCTTCTTCTACTTCTTCTGCTTCACCCTCCAGACTTCACCTTCTCCTTCTCCTTCTTCTACTTCTTCTGATTCACCCTCCAGACTTGACCTTCTCCTTCTCCTTCTTCTACTTCTTCTGATTCACCCTCCAGACTTCACCTTCTCCTTCTCCTTCTTCTGCTTCTTCTGCTTCACCGTCCTGACTTCACCTTCTCCGTCTTCTACTTCTTCTGCTTCATCCCCCTGACATCACCTGCTCCTTCTCCTTCTTCTGCTTCTTCTGATTCACCCTCCTAACTTCACCTTCTCCTTCTACCTCTTCTGCTTCTTCTGATTCACCCTCCTGACTTCACCTTCTCCTTCTCCTTCTTCTGCTTCTTCTGATTCACCCTCCAGACTTCACCTTCTCCTTCTCTTTCTTCTGCTTCTTCTGATTCACCCTCCAGACTTCACCTTCTCTTCTCCTTCTTCTGATTCTTCTGATTCACCCTCCAGACTTCACCTTCTCCTTCTCCTTCTTCTGCTTCTTCTGATTCACCCTCCTGACTTCACCTTCTCCTTCTCCTTCTTCTACTTCTTCTGATTCACCCTCCTGACTTCACCTTCTCCTTCTCCTTCTTCTACTTCTTCTGATTCACCCTCCAGACTTGACCTTCTCCTTCTCCTTCTTCTACTTCTTCTGATTCACCCTCCAGACTTCACCTTCTCCTTCTCCTTCTTCTGCTTCTTCTGCTTCACCGTCCTGACTTCACCTTCTCCGTCTTCTACTTCTTCTGCTTCATCCCCCTGACATCACCTGCTCCTTCTCCTTCTTCTGCTTCTTCTGATTCACCCTCCTAACTTCACCTTCTCCTTCTACCTCTTCTGCTTCTTCTGATTCACCCTCCTGACTTCACCTTCTCCTTCTCCTTCTTCTGCTTCTTCTGATTCACCCTCCAGACTTCACCTTCTCCTTCTCTTTCTTCTGCTTCTTCTGATTCACCCTCCAGACTTCACCTTCTCTTCTCCTTCTTCTGATTCTTCTGATTCACCCTCCAGACTTCACCTTCTCCTTCTCCTTCTTCTGCTTCTTCTGATTCACCCTCCTGACTTCACCTTCTCCTTCTCCTTCTTCTACTTCTTCTGATTCACCCTCCTGACTTCACCTTCTCCTTCTCCTTCTTCTACTTCTTCTGCTTCACCCTCCAGACTTCACCTTCTCCTTCTCCTTCTTCTACTTATTCTGATTCACCCTCCAGACTTCACCTTCTCCTTCTCCCTCTTCTGCTTCTTCTGCTTCACCGTCCTGACTTCACCTTCTCCTTCTCCTTCTTCTACTTCTTCTGCTTCATCCCGCTGACATCACCTGCTCCTTCTCCTTCTTCTGCTTCTTCTGATTCACCCTCCTAACTTCACCTTCTCCTTCTCCTTCTTCTGCTTCTTCTGATTCACCCTCCTGACTTCACCTTCTCCTTCTCCTTCTTCTGCTTCTTCTGATTCACCCTCCAGACTTCAACTTCTCCTTCTCCTTCTTCTGCTTCTTCTGATTCACCCTCCAGACTTCACCTTCTCCTTCTCCTTCTTCTGATTCTTCTGATTCACCCTCCAGACTTCACCTTCTCCTTCTCCTTCTTCTGCTTCTTCTGATTCACCCTCCTGACCTCAACTTCTCCTTCTCCTTCTTCTACTTCTTCTGATTCACCCTCCTGACTTCACCTTCTCCTTCTCCTTCTTCTACTTCTTCTGCTTCACCCTCCAGACTTCACCTTCTCCTTCTCCTTCTTCTGCTTCTTCTGATTCACCCTCCAGACTTCACCTTCTCCTTCTCCTTCTTCTGCTTCTTCTGATTCACCCTCCAGACTTCACCTTCTCCTTCTCCTTCTTCTACTTCTTCTGATTCACCCTCCAGACTTCACCTTCTCCATTTCCTTCTTCTGCTTCTTCTGATTCACCCTCCAGACTTCACCTTCTCCTTCTCCTTCGTCTACTTCTTCTGATTGACCCTCCAGACTACACCTTCTCCTTCTCCTTCTTCTACTTCTTCTGATTCACCCTTCAGACTTCACCTTCTCCTTCTCCTTCTTCTGTTTCTTCTGATTCACCGTCCAGACTTCACCTTCTCCTTCTCCTTCTTCTACTACTTCTGATTCACCCTCCAGACTTCACCTTCTCCTTCTCCTTCTTCTACTTCTTCTGATTCACCCTCCAGACTTCATCTTCTCCTTCTCCTTCTTCTGCTTCTTCTGATTCACCCTCCAGACTTCACCTTCTCCTTCTCCTTCTTCTGCTTCTTCTGATTCACCCTCCAGACTTCACCTTCTCCTTCTCCTTCTTCTACTTCTTCTGATTCACCCTCCAGACTTCACCTTCTCCTTCTCCTTCTTCTACTTCTTCTGATTCACCCTCCAGTCTTCACCTTCTCCTTCTCCTTCTTCTGTTTCTTCTGCTTCACCCTCCAGACTTCACCTTCTCCTTCTCTTTCTTCTGCTTCTTCTGATTCACCCTCCAGACTTCACCTTCTCCTTCTCCTTCTTCTGATTCTTCTGATTCACCCTCCAGACTACACCTTCTCCTTCTCCTTCTTCTGCTTCTTCTGATTCACCCTCCTGACTTCACCTTCTCCTTCTCCTTCTTCTACTTCTTCTGCTTCACCCTCCAGACTTCACCTTCTCCTTCTCCTTCTTCTACTTCTTCTGATTCACCCTCCAGATTTCACCTTCTCCTTCTCCTTATTCTGCTTCTTCTGATTCACCCTCCAGACTTCACCTTCTCCTTCTCCTTATTCTGCTTCCTCTGATTCACCCTCCAGACTTCACCTTCTCCTTCTCCTTCCTCTGCTTCTTCTGATTCACCCTCCAGACTTCACCTTCTCCTTCTCCTTCTTCTGATTCTTCTGATTCACCCTCCAGACTTCACCTTCTCCTTCTCCTTCTTCTGCTTCTTCTGATTCACCCTCCTGACTTCACCTTCTCCTTCTCCTTCTTCTACTTCTTCTGATTCACCCTCCTGACTTCACCTTCTCCTTCTCCTTCTTCTACTTCTTCTGCTTCACCCTCCAGACTTCACCTTCTCCTTCTCCTTCTTCTACTTCTTCTGATTCACCCTCCAGACTTCACCTTCTCCTTCCCCTTCTTCTGCTTCTTCTGATTCACCCTCCAGACTTCACCTTCTCCTTCTCCTTATTCTGCTTCTTCTGATTCACTCTCCAGACTTCACCTTCTCCTTCTCCTTCTTCTGCTTCTTCTGATTCACTCTCCAGACTTCACCTTCTCCTTCTCCTTCTTCTACTTCTTCTGATTCACCCTCCAGACTTCACCTTCTCCTTCTCTTTCTTCTGCTTCATCTGATTCACCCTCCAGACTTCACCTTCTCCTTCTCCTTCTTCTGATTCTTCTGATTCACCCTCCAGACTTCACCTTCTTCTTCTCCTTCTTCTGCTTCTTCTGATTCACCCTCCTGACTTCACCTTCTCCTTCTCCTTCTTCTACT
Organism: Somniosus microcephalus; assembly: GCF_052327205.1. Lineage (NCBI taxonomy): Eukaryota > Metazoa > Chordata > Chondrichthyes > Squaliformes > Somniosidae > Somniosus > Somniosus microcephalus. The sequence continues at coordinate 152,537 of NW_028225575.1, forward strand.
TCTTCTGATTCACCCTCCTGACTTCACCTTCTCCTTCTCCTTCTTCTACTTCTTCTGCTTCACCCTCCAGACTTCACCTTCTCCTTCTCCTTCTTCTACTTCTTCTGATTCACCCTCCAGACTTGACCTTCTCCTTCTCCTTCTTCTACTTCTTCTGATTCACCCTCCAGACTTCACCTTCTCCTTCTCCTTCTTCTACTTCTTCTGCTTCATCCCCCTGACATCACCTGCTCCTTCTCCTTCTTCTGCTTCTTCTGATTCACCCTCCTAACTTCACCTTCTCCTTCTCCTTCTTCTGCTTCTTCTGATTCACCCTCCTGACTTCACCTTCTCCTTCTCCTTCTTCTGCTTCTTCTGATTCACCCTCCAGACTTCACCTTCTCCTTCTCCTTCTTCTGCTTCTTCTGATTCACCCTCCAGACTTCACCTTCTCCTTCTCCATCTTCTGCTTCTTCTGATTCACCCTCCAGACCTCACCTTCTCCTTCTCCTTCTTCTACTTCTTCTGATTCACCCTCCAGACTTCATCTGTTCCTTCTCCTTCTTCTGCTTCTTCTGATTCACCCTCCAGACTTCACCTTCTCCTTCTCCTTCTTCTGCTTCTTCTGATTCACCCTCCAGACTTCACCTTCTCCTTCTCCTTCTTCTACTTCTTCTGATTCACCCTCCAGACTTCACCTTCTCCTTCTCCTTCTTCTACTTCTTCTGATTCACCCTCCAGTCTTCACCTTCTCCTTCTCCTTCTTCTGTTTCTTCTGCTTCACCCTCCAGACTTCACCTTCTCCTTCTCTTTCTTCTGCTTCTTCTGATTCACCCTCCAGACTTCACCTTCTCCTTCTCCTTCTTCTGATTCTTCTGATTCACCCTCCAGACGTCACCTTCTCCTTCTCCTTCTTCTGCTTCTTCTGATTCACCCTCCTGACTTCACCTTCTCCTTCTCCTTCTTCTACTTCTTCTGCTTCACCCTCCAGACTTCACCTTCTCCTTCTCCTTCTTCTACTTCTTCTGATTCACCCTTCAGACTTCACCTTCTCCTTCTCCTTTTTCTGCTTCTTCTGATTCACCCTCCAGACTTCACCTTCTCCTTCTCCTTATTCTGCTTCTTCTGATTCACCCTCCAGACTTCACCTTCTCCTTCTCCTTCTTCTGCTTCTTCTGATTCACCCTCCAGACTTCACCTTCTCCTTCTCCTTCGTCTACTTCTTCTGATTCACCCTCCAGACAACACCTTCTCCTTCTCCTTCTTCTACTTCTTCTGATTCACCCTCCAGACTTCACCTTCTCCTTCTCCTTCTTCTGCTTCTTCTGATTCACCCTCCTGACTTCACCTTCTCCTTCTCCTTCTTCTACTTCTTCTGATTCACCCTCCTAACTTCAACTTCTCCTTCTCCTTCTTCTACTTCTTCTGCTTCACCCTCCAGACTTCACCTTCTCCTTCTCCTTCTTCTACTTCTTCTGATTCACCCTCCAGACTTGACCTTCTCCTTCTCCTTCTTCTACTTATTCTGATTCACCCTCCAGACTTCACATTCTCCTTCTCCTTCTTCTGCTTCTTCTGCTTCACCGTCCTGACTTCACCTTCTCCTTCTCCTTCTTCTACTTCTTCTGCTTCATCCCGCTGACATCACCTGCTCCTTCTCCTTCTTCTGCTTCTTCTGATTCACCCTCCTAACTTCACCTTCTCCTTCTCCGTCTTCTGCTTCTTCTGATTCACCCTCCTGACTTCACCTTCTCCTTCTCCTTCTTCTGCTTCTTCTGATTCACCCTCCAGACTTCACCTTCTCCTTCTCCTTCTTCTGCTTCTTCTGATTCACCCTCCAGACTTCACCTTCTCCTTCTCCTTCTTCTGATTCTTCTGATTCACCCTCCAGACTTCACCTTCTCCTTCTCCTTCTTCTGCTTCTTCTGATTCACCCTCCTGACTTCACCTTCTCCTTCTCCTTCTTCTACTTCTTCTGATTCACCCTCCTGACTTCTCCTTCTCCTTCTCCTTCTTCTACTTCTTCTGCTTCACCCTCCAGACTTCACCTTCTCCTTCTCCTTCTTCTGCTTCTTTTGATTCACCCTCCAGACTTCTCCTTCTCCTTCTCCTTCTTCTGCTTCTTCTGATTCACCCTCCAGACTTCACCTTCTCCTTCTCCTTCTTCTGCTTCTTCTGATTCACCCTCCAGACTTCACCTTCTCCTTCTCCTTCTTCTCCTTCTTCTGATTCACCCTCCAGACTTCACCTTCTCCATTTCCTTCTTCTGCTTCTTCTGATTCACCCTCCAGACTTCACCTTCTCCTTCTCCTTCGTCTACTTCTTCTGATTCACCCTCCAGACTACACCTTCTCTTTCTCCTTCTTCTACTTCTTCTGATTCACCCTCCAGACTTCACCTTCTCCTTCTCCTTCTTCTGTTTCTTCTGATTCACCGTCCAGACTTCACCTTCTCCTTCTCCTTCTTCTACTACTTCTGATTCACCCTCCAGACTTCACCTTCCCCTTCTCCTTCTTCTACTTCTTCTGATTCACCCTCCAGACTTCATCTTCTCCTTCTCCTTCTTCTGCTTCTTCTGATTCACCCTCCAGACTTCACCTTCTCCTTCTCCTTCTTCTGCTTCTTCTGATTCACCCTCCAGACTTCACCTTCTCCTTCTCCTTCTTCTACTTCTTCTGATTCACCCTCCAGACTTCACCTTCTCCTTCTCCTTCTTCTACTTCTTCTGATTCACCCTCCAGTCTTCACCTTCTCCTTCTCCTTCTTCTGTTTCTTCTGCTTCACCCTCCAGACTTCACCTTCTCCTTCTCTTTCTTCTGCTTCTTCTGATTCACCCTCCAGACTTCACCTTCTCCTTCTCCTCCTTCTGATTCTTCTGATTCACCCTCCAGACTTCACCTTCTCCTTCTCCTTCTTCTGCTTCTTCTGATTCACCCTCCTGACTTCACCTTCTCCTTCTCCTTCTTCTACTTCTTCTGATTCACCCTCCTGACTTCAGCTTCTCCTTCTCCTTCTTCTACTTCTTCTGCTTCACCCTCCAGACTTCACCTTCTCCTTCTCCTTCTTCTACTTCTTCTGCTTCACCCTCCAGACTTCATCTTCTCCTTCTCCTTCTTCTGCTTCTTCTGATTCACCCTCCAGACTTCACCTTCTCCTTCTCCTTATTCTGCTTCTTCTGATTCACCCTCCAGACTTCACCTTCTCCTTCTCCTTATTCTGCTTCTTCTGATTCACCCTCCAGACTTCACCTTCTCCTTCTCCTTCCTCTGCTTCTTCTGATTCACCCTCCAGACTTCACCTTCTCCTTCTCCTTCTTCTGATTCTTCTGATTCACCCTCCAGACTTCACCTTCTCCTTCTCCTTCTTCTCCTTCTTCTGATTCACCCTCCTGACTTCACCTTCTCCTTCTCCTTCTTCTACTTCTTCTGATTCACCCTCCTGACTTCACCTTCTCCTTCTTCTACTTCTTCTGCTTCACCCTCCAGACTTCACCTTCTCCTTCTCCTTCTTCTACTTCTTCTGATTCAACCTCCAGACTTCACCTTCTCCTTCTCCTTCTTCTGCTTCTTCTGATTCACCCTCCAGACTTCACCTTCTCCTTCTCCTTATTCTGCTTCTTCAAATTCACCCTCCAGACTTCACCTTCTCCTTCTCCTTCTTCTGCTTCTTCTGATTCACACTCCAGACTTCACCTTCTCCTTCTCCTTCTTCTACTTCTTCTGAATCACCCTCCAGACTTCACCTTCTCCTTCTCTTTCTTCTGCTTCTTCTGATTCACCCTCCAGACTTCACCTTCTCCTTCTCCTTCTTCTGATTCTTCTGATTCACCCTCCTAACTTCAACTTCTCCTTCTCCTTCTTCTACTTCTTCTGCTTCACCCTCCAGACTTCACCTTCTCCTTCTCCTTCTTCTACTTCTTCTGATTCACCCTCCAGACTTGACCTTCTCCTTCTCCTTCTTCTACTTATTCTGATTCACCCTCCAGACTTCACATTCTCCTTCTCCTTCTTCTGCTTCTTCTGCTTCACCGTCCTGACTTCACCTTCTCCTTCTCCTTCTTCTACTTCTTCTGCTTCATCCCGCTGACATCACCTGCTCCTTCTCCTTCTTCTGCTTCTTCTGATTCACCCTCCTAACTTCACCTTCTCCTTCTCCGTCTTCTGCTTCTTCTGATTCACCCTCCTGACTTCACCTTCTCCTTCTCCTTCTTCTGCTTCTTCTGATTCACCCTCCAGACTTCACCTTCTCCTTCTCCTTCTTCTGCTTCTTCTGATTCACCCTCCAGACTTCACCTTCTCCTTCTCCTTCTTCTGATTCTTCTGATTCACCCTCCAGACTTCACCTTCTCCTTCTCCTTCTTCTGCTTCTTCTGATTCACCCTCCTGACTTCACCTTCTCCTTCTCCTTCTTCTACTTCTTCTGATTCACCCTCCTGACTTCTCCTTCTCCTTCTCCTTCTTCTACTTCTTCTGCTTCACCCTCCAGACTTCACCTTCTCCTTCTCCTTCTTCTGCTTCTTTTGATTCACCCTCCAGACTTCTCCTTCTCCTTCTCCTTCTTCTGCTTCTTCTGATTCACCCTCCAGACTTCACCTTCTCCTTCTCCTTCTTCTGCTTCTTCTGATTCACCCTCCAGACTTCACCTTCTCCTTCTCCTTCTTCTCCTTCTTCTGATTCACCCTCCAGACTTCACCTTCTCCATTTCCTTCTTCTGCTTCTTCTGATTCACCCTCCAGACTTCACCTTCTCCTTCTCCTTCGTCTACTTCTTCTGATTCACCCTCCAGACTACACCTTCTCTTTCTCCTTCTTCTACTTCTTCTGATTCACCCTCCAGACTTCACCTTCTCCTTCTCCTTCTTCTGTTTCTTCTGATTCACCGTCCAGACTTCACCTTCTCCTTCTCCTTCTTCTACTACTTCTGATTCACCCTCCAGACTTCACCTTCCCCTTCTCCTTCTTCTACTTCTTCTGATTCACCCTCCAGACTTCATCTTCTCCTTCTCCTTCTTCTGCTTCTTCTGATTCACCCTCCAGACTTCACCTTCTCCTTCTCCTTCTTCTGCTTCTTCTGATTCACCCTCCAGACTTCACCTTCTCCTTCTCCTTCTTCTACTTCTTCTGATTCACCCTCCAGACTTCACCTTCTCCTTCTCCTTCTTCTACTTCTTCTGATTCACCCTCCAGTCTTCACCTTCTCCTTCTCCTTCTTCTGTTTCTTCTGCTTCACCCTCCAGACTTCACCTTCTCCTTCTCTTTCTTCTGCTTCTTCTGATTCACCCTCCAGACTTCACCTTCTCCTTCTCCTCCTTCTGATTCTTCTGATTCACCCTCCAGACTTCACCTTCTCCTTCTCCTTCTTCTGCTTCTTCTGATTCACCCTCCTGACTTCACCTTCTCCTTCTCCTTCTTCTACTTCTTCTGATTCACCCTCCTGACTTCACCTTCTCCTTCTCCTTCTTCTACTTCTTCTGCTTCACCCTCCAGACTTCACCTTCTCCTTCTCCTTCTTCTACTTCTTCTGCTTCACCCTCCAGACTTCATCTTCTCCTTCTCCTTCTTCTGCTTCTTCTGATTCACCCTCCAGACTTCACCTTCTCCTTCTCCTTATTCTGCTTCTTCTGATTCACCCTCCAGACTTCACCTTCTCCTTCTCCTTATTCTGCTTCTTCTGATTCACCCTCCAGACTTCACCTTCTCCTTCTCCTTCCTCTGCTTCTTCTGATTCACCCTCCAGACTTCACCTTCTCCTTCTCCTTCTTCTGATTCTTCTGATTCACCCTCCAGACTTCACCTTCTCCTTCTCCTTCTTCTCCTTCTTCTGATTCACCCTCCTGACTTCACCTTCTCCTTCTCCTTCTTCTACTTCTTCTGATTCACCCTCCAGACTTCACCTTCTCCTTCTCCTTCTTCTGCTTCTTCTGCTTCACCGTCCTGACTTCACCTTCTCCTTCTCCTTCTTCTGCTTCTTCTGATTCACCCTCCAGACTTCACCTTCTCCTTCTCCTTCTTCTGCTTCTTCTGATTCACCCTCCAGACTTCACCTTCTCCTTCTTCTGATTCACCCTCCAGACCTCACCTTCTCCTTCTCCTTCTTCTACTTCTTCTGATTCACCCTCCAGACTTCATCTTCTCCTTCTCCTTCTTCTGCTTCTTCTGATTCACCCTCCAGACTTCACCTTCTCCTTCTCCTTCTTCTGCTTCTTCTGCTTCACCCTCCAGACTTCACCTTCTCCTTCTCCTTCTTCTACTTCTTCTGATTCACCCTCCAGACTTCATCTTCTCCTTCTCCTTCTTCTGCTTCTTCTGATTCACCCTCCAGATTTCACCTTCTCCTTCTCCTTATTCTGCTTCTTCTGATTCACCCTCCAGACTTCACCTTCTCCTTCTCCTTATTCTGCTTCCTCTGATTCACCCTCCAGACATCACCTTCTCCTTCTCCTTCCTCTGCTTCTTCTGATTCACCCTCCAGACTTCACCTTCTCCTTCTCCTTCTTCTGATTCTTCTGATTCACCCTCCAGACTTCACCTTCTCCTTCTCCTTCTTCTGCTTCTTCTGATTCACCCTCCTGACTTCACCTTCTCCTTCTCCTTCTTCTACTTCTTCTGATTCACCCTCCTGACTTCACCTTCTCCTTCTCCTTCTTCTACTTCTTCTGCTTCACCCTCCAGACTTCACCTTCTCCTTCTCCTTCTTCTACTTCTTCTGATTCACCCTCCAGACTTCACCTTCTCCTTCCCCTTCTTCTGCTTCTTCTGATTCACCCTCCAGACTTCACCTTCTCCTTCTCCTTATTCTGCTACTTCTGATTCACTCTCCAGACTTCACCTTCTCCTTCTCCTTCTTCTGCTTCTTCTGATTCACTCTCCAGACTTCACCTTCTCCTTCTCCTTCTTCTACTTCTTCTGATTCACCCTCCAGACTTCACCTTCTCCTTCTCTTTCTTCTGCTTCATCTGATTCACCCTCCAGACTTCACCTTCTCCTTCTCCTTCTTCTGATTCTTCTGATTCACCCTCCAGACTTCACCTTCTTCTTCTCCTTCTTCTGCTTCTTCTGATTCACCCTCCTGACTTCACCTTCTCCTTCTCCTTCTTCTACTTCTTCTGATTCACCCTCCTGACTTCACCTTCTCCTTCTCCTTCTTCTACTTCTTCTGCTTCACCCTCCAGACTTCACCTTCTCCTTCTCCTTCTTCTACTTCTTCTGATTCACCCTCCAGACTTGACCTTCTCCTTCTCCTTCTTCTACTTCTTCTGATTCACCCTCCAGACTTCACCTTCTCCTTCTCCTTCTTCTACTTCTTCTGCTTCATCCCCCTGACATCACCTGCTCCTTCTCCTTCTTCTGCTTCTTCTGATTCACCCTCCTAACTTCACCTTCTCCTTCTCCTTCTTCTGCTTCTTCTGATTCACCCTCCTGACTTCACCTTCTCCTTCTCCTTCTTCTGCTTCTTCTGATTCACCCTCCAGACTTCACCTTCTCCTTCTCCTTCTTCTGCTTCTTCTGATTCACCCTCCAGACTTCACCTTCTCCTTCTCCATCTTCTGCTTCTTCTGATTCACCCTCCAGACCTCACCTTCTCCTTCTCCTTCTTCTACTTCTTCTGATTCACCCTCCAGACTTCATCTGTTCCTTCTCCTTCTTCTGCTTCTTCTGATTCACCCTCCAGACTTCACCTTCTCCTTCTCCTTCTTCTGCTTCTTCTGATTCACCCTCCAGACTTCACCTTCTCCTTCTCCTTCTTCTACTTCTTCTGATTCACCCTCCAGACTTCACCTTCTCCTTCTCCTTCTTCTACTTCTTCTGATTCACCCTCCAGTCTTCACCTTCTCCTTCTCCTTCTTCTGTTTCTTCTGCTTCACCCTCCAGACTTCACCTTCTCCTTCTCTTTCTTCTGCTTCTTCTGATTCACCCTCCAGACTTCACCTTCTCCTTCTCCTTCTTCTGATTCTTCTGATTCACCCTCCAGACGTCACCTTCTCCTTCTCCTTCTTCTGCTTCTTCTGATTCACCCTCCTGACTTCACCTTCTCCTTCTCCTTCTTCTACTTCTTCTGATTCACCCTCCTGACTTCACCTTCTCCTTCTCCTTCTTCTACTTCTTCTGCTTCACCCTCCAGACTTCACCTTCTCCTTCTCCTTCTTCTACTTCTTCTGATTCACCCTTCAGACTTCACCTTCTCCTTCTCCTTTTTCTGCTTCTTCTGATTCACCCTCCAGACTTCACCTTCTCCTTCTCCTTATTCTGCTTCTTCTGATTCACCCTCCAGACTTCACCTTCTCCTTCTCCTTCTTCTGCTTCTTCTGATTCACCCTCCAGACTTCACCTTCTCCTTCTCCTTCGTCTACTTCTTCTGATTCACCCTCCAGACAACACCTTCTCCTTCTCCTTCTTCTACTTCTTCTGATTCACCCTCCAGACTTCACCTTCTCCTTCTCCTTCTTCTGCTTCTTCTGATTCACCCTCCTGACTTCACCTTCTCCTTCTCCTTCTTCTACTTCTTCTGATTCACCCTCCTAACTTCAACTTCTCCTTCTCCTTCTTCTACTTCTTCTGCTTCACCCTCCAGACTTCACCTTCTCCTTCTCCTTCTTCTACTTCTTCTGATTCACCCTCCAGACTTGACCTTCTCCTTCTCCTTCTTCTACTTATTCTGATTCACCCTCCAGACTTCACATTCTCCTTCTCCTTCTTCTGCTTCTTCTGCTTCACCGTCCTGACTTCACCTTCTCCTTCTCCTTCTTCTACTTCTTCTGCTTCATCCCGCTGACATCACCTGCTCCTTCTCCTTCTTCTGCTTCTTCTGATTCACCCTCCTAACTTCACCTTCTCCTTCTCCGTCTTCTGCTTCTTCTGATTCACCCTCCTGACTTCACCTTCTCCTTCTCCTTCTTCTGCTTCTTCTGATTCACCCTCCAGACTTCACCTTCTCCTTCTCCTTCTTCTGCTTCTTCTGATTCACCCTCCAGACTTCACCTTCTCCTTCTCCTTCTTCTGATTCTTCTGATTCACCCTCCAGACTTCACCTTCTCCTTCTCCTTCTTCTGCTTCTTCTGATTCACCCTCCTGACTTCACCTTCTCCTTCTCCTTCTTCTACTTCTTCTGATTCACCCTCCTGACTTCTCCTTCTCCTTCTCCTTCTTCTACTTCTTCTGCTTCACCCTCCAGACTTCACCTTCTCCTTCTCCTTCTTCTGCTTCTTTTGATTCACCCTCCAGACTTCTCCTTCTCCTTCTCCTTCTTCTGCTTCTTCTGATTCACCCTCCAGACTTCACCTTCTCCTTCTCCTTCTTCTGCTTCTTCTGATTCACCCTCCAGACTTCACCTTCTCCTTCTCCTTCTTCTCCTTCTTCTGATTCACCCTCCAGACTTCACCTTCTCCATTTCCTTCTTCTGCTTCTTCTGATTCACCCTCCAGACTTCACCTTCTCCTTCTCCTTCGTCTACTTCTTCTGATTCACCCTCCAGACTACACCTTCTCTTTCTCCTTCTTCTACTTCTTCTGATTCACCCTCCAGACTTCACCTTCTCCTTCTCCTTCTTCTGTTTCTTCTGATTCACCGTCCAGACTTCACCTTCTCCTTCTCCTTCTTCTACTACTTCTGATTCACCCTCCAGACTTCACCTTCCCCTTCTCCTTCTTCTACTTCTTCTGATTCACCCTCCAGACTTCATCTTCTCCTTCTCCTTCTTCTGCTTCTTCTGATTCACCCTCCAGACTTCACCTTCTCCTTCTCCTTCTTCTGCTTCTTCTGATTCACCCTCCAGACTTCACCTTCTCCTTCTCCTTCTTCTACTTCTTCTGATTCACCCTCCAGACTTCACCTTCTCCTTCTCCTTCTTCTACTTCTTCTGATTCACCCTCCAGTCTTCACCTTCTCCTTCTCCTTCTTCTGTTTCTTCTGCTTCACCCTCCAGACTTCACCTTCTCCTTCTCTTTCTTCTGCTTCTTCTGATTCACCCTCCAGACTTCACCTTCTCCTTCTCCTCCTTCTGATTCTTCTGATTCACCCTCCAGACTTCACCTTCTCCTTCTCCTTCTTCTGCTTCTTCTGATTCACCCTCCTGACTTCACCTTCTCCTTCTCCTTCTTCTACTTCTTCTGATTCACCCTCCTGACTTCAGCTTCTCCTTCTCCTTCTTCTACTTCTTCTGCTTCACCCTCCAGACTTCACCTTCTCCTTCTCCTTCTTCTACTTCTTCTGCTTCACCCTCCAGACTTCATCTTCTCCTTCTCCTTCTTCTGCTTCTTCTGATTCACCCTCCAGACTTCACCTTCTCCTTCTCCTTATTCTGCTTCTTCTGATTCACCCTCCAGACTTCACCTTCTCCTTCTCCTTATTCTGCTTCTTCTGATTCACCCTCCAGACTTCACCTTCTCCTTCTCCTTCCTCTGCTTCTTCTGATTCACCCTCCAGACTTCACCTTCTCCTTCTCCTTCTTCTGATTCTTCTGATTCACCCTCCAGACTTCACCTTCTCCTTCTCCTTCTTCTCCTTCTTCTGATTCACCCTCCTGACTTCACCTTCTCCTTCTCCTTCTTCTACTTCTTCTGATTCACCCTCCTGACTTCACCTTCTCCTTCTTCTACTTCTTCTGCTTCACCCTCCAGACTTCACCTTCTCCTTCTCCTTCTTCTACTTCTTCTGATTCAACCTCCAGACTTCACCTTCTCCTTCTCCTTCTTCTGCTTCTTCTGATTCACCCTCCAGACTTCACCTTCTCCTTCTCCTTATTCTGCTTCTTCAAATTCACCCTCCAGACTTCACCTTCTCCTTCTCCTTCTTCTGCTTCTTCTGATTCACACTCCAGACTTCACCTTCTCCTTCTCCTTCTTCTACTTCTTCTGAATCACCCTCCAGACTTCACCTTCTCCTTCTCTTTCTTCTGCTTCTTCTGATTCACCCTCCAGACTTCACCTTCTCCTTCTCCTTCTTCTGATTCTTCTGATTCACCCTCCTAACTTCAACTTCTCCTTCTCCTTCTTCTACTTCTTCTGCTTCACCCTCCAGACTTCACCTTCTCCTTCTCCTTCTTCTACTTCTTCTGATTCACCCTCCAGACTTGACCTTCTCCTTCTCCTTCTTCTACTTATTCTGATTCACCCTCCAGACTTCACATTCTCCTTCTCCTTCTTCTGCTTCTTCTGCTTCACCGTCCTGACTTCACCTTCTCCTTCTCCTTCTTCTACTTCTTCTGCTTCATCCCGCTGACATCACCTGCTCCTTCTCCTTCTTCTGCTTCTTCTGATTCACCCTCCTAACTTCACCTTCTCCTTCTCCGTCTTCTGCTTCTTCTGATTCACCCTCCTGACTTCACCTTCTCCTTCTCCTTCTTCTGCTTCTTCTGATTCACCCTCCAGACTTCACCTTCTCCTTCTCCTTCTTCTGCTTCTTCTGATTCACCCTCCAGACTTCACCTTCTCCTTCTCCTTCTTCTGATTCTTCTGATTCACCCTCCAGACTTCACCTTCTCCTTCTCCTTCTTCTGCTTCTTCTGATTCACCCTCCTGACTTCACCTTCTCCTTCTCCTTCTTCTACTTCTTCTGATTCACCCTCCTGACTTCTCCTTCTCCTTCTCCTTCTTCTACTTCTTCTGCTTCACCCTCCAGACTTCACCTTCTCCTTCTCCTTCTTCTGCTTCTTTTGATTCACCCTCCAGACTTCTCCTTCTCCTTCTCCTTCTTCTGCTTCTTCTGATTCACCCTCCAGACTTCACCTTCTCCTTCTCCTTCTTCTGCTTCTTCTGATTCACCCTCCAGACTTCACCTTCTCCTTCTCCTTCTTCTCCTTCTTCTGATTCACCCTCCAGACTTCACCTTCTCCATTTCCTTCTTCTGCTTCTTCTGATTCACCCTCCAGACTTCACCTTCTCCTTCTCCTTCGTCTACTTCTTCTGATTCACCCTCCAGACTACACCTTCTCTTTCTCCTTCTTCTACTTCTTCTGATTCACCCTCCAGACTTCACCTTCTCCTTCTCCTTCTTCTGTTTCTTCTGATTCACCGTCCAGACTTCACCTTCTCCTTCTCCTTCTTCTACTACTTCTGATTCACCCTCCAGACTTCACCTTCCCCTTCTCCTTCTTCTACTTCTTCTGATTCTCCCTCCAGACTTCATCTTCTCCTTCTCCTTCTTCTGCTTCTTCTGATTCACCCTCCAGACTTCACCTTCTCCTTCTCCTTCTTCTGCTTCTTCTGATTCACCCTCCAGACTTCACCTTCTCCTTCTCCTTCTTCTACTTCTTCTGATTCACCCTCCAGACTTCACCTTCTCCTTCTCCTTCTTCTACTTCTTCTGATTCACCCTCCAGTCTTCACCTTCTCCTTCTCCTTCTTCTGTTTCTTCTGCTTCACCCTCCAGACTTCACCTTCTCCTTCTCTTTCTTCTGCTTCTTCTGATTCACCCTCCAGACTTCACCTTCTCCTTCTCCTCCTTCTGATTCTTCTGATTCACCCTCCAGACTTCACCTTCTCCTTCTCCTTCTTCTGCTTCTTCTGATTCACCCTCCTGACTTCACCTTCTCCTTCTCCTTCTTCTACTTCTTCTGATTCACCCTCCTGACTTCACCTTCTCCTTCTCCTTCTTCTACTTCTTCTGCTTCACCCTCCAGACTTCACCTTCTCCTTCTCCTTCTTCTACTTCTTCTGCTTCACCCTCCAGACTTCATCTTCTCCTTCTCCTTCTTCTGCTTCTTCTGATTCACCCTCCAGACTTCACCTTCTCCTTCTCCTTATTCTGCTTCTTCTGATTCACCCTCCAGACTTCACCTTCTCCTTCTCCTTATTCTGCTTCTTCTGATTCACCCTCCAGACTTCACCTTCTCCTTCTCCTTCCTCTGCTTCTTCTGATTCACCCTCCAGACTTCACCTTCTCCTTCTCCTTCTTCTGATTCTTCTGATTCACCCTCCAGACTTCACCTTCTCCTTCTCCTTCTTCTCCTTCTTCTGATTCACCCTCCTGACTTCACCTTCTCCTTCTCCTTCTTCTACTTCTTCTGCTTCACCCTCCAGACTTCACCTTCTCCTTCTCCTTCTTCTACTTCTTCTGCTTCACCCTCCAGACTTCACCTTCTCCTTCTCCTTCTTCTGCTTCTTTTGATTCACCCTCCAGACTTCTCCTTCTCCTTCTCCTTCTTCTGCTTCTTCTGATTCACCCTCCAGACTTCACCTTCTCCTTCTCCTTCTTCTGCTTCTTCTGATTCACCCTCCAGACTTCACCTTCTCCTTCTCCTTCTTCTCCTTCTTCTGATTCACCCTCCAGACTTCACCTTCTCCATTTCCTTCTTCTGCTTCTTCTGATTCACCCTCCAGACTTCACCTTCTCCTTCTCCTTCGTCTACTTCTTCTGATTCACCCTCCAGACTACACCTTCTCTTTCTCCTTCTTCTACTTCTTCTGATTCACCCTCCAGACTTCACCTTCTCCTTCTCCTTCTTCTGTTTCTTCTGATTCACCGTCCAGACTTCACCTTCTCCTTCTCCTTCTTCTACTACTTCTGATTCACCCTCCAGACTTCACCTTCCCCTTCTCCTTCTTCTACTTCTTCTGATTCACCCTCCAGACTTCATCTTCTCCTTCTCCTTCTTCTGCTTCTTCTGATTCACCCTCCAGACTTCACCTTCTCCTTCTCCTTCTTCTGCTTCTTCTGATTCACCCTCCAGACTTCACCTTCTCCTTCTCCTTCTTCTACTTCTTCTGATTCACCCTCCAGACTTCACCTTCTCCTTCTCCTTCTTCTACTTCTTCTGATTCACCCTCCAGTCTTCACCTTCTCCTTCTCCTTCTTCTGTTTCTTCTGCTTCACCCTCCAGACTTCACCTTCTCCTTCTCTTTCTTCTGCTTCTTCTGATTCACCCTCCAGACTTCACCTTCTCCTTCTCCTCCTTCTGATTCTTCTGATTCACCCTCCAGACTTCACCTTCTCCTTCTCCTTCTTCTGCTTCTTCTGATTCACCCTCCTGACTTCACCTTCTCCTTCTCCTTCTTCTACTTCTTCTGATTCACCCTCCTGACTTCACCTTCTCCTTCTCCTTCTTCTACTTCTTCTGCTTCACCCTCCAGACTTCACCTTCTCCTTCTCCTTCTTCTACTTCTTCTGCTTCACCCTCCAGACTTCATCTTCTCCTTCTCCTTCTTCTGCTTCTTCTGATTCACCCTCCAGACTTCACCTTCTCCTTCTCCTTATTCTGCTTCTTCTGATTCACCCTCCAGACTTCACCTTCTCCTTCTCCTTATTCTGCTTCTTCTGATTCACCCTCCAGACTTCACCTTCTCCTTCTCCTTCCTCTGCTTCTTCTGATTCACCCTCCAGACTTCACCTTCTCCTTCTCCTTCTTCTGATTCTTCTGATTCACCCTCCAGACTTCACCTTCTCCTTCTCCTTCTTCTCCTTCTTCTGATTCACCCTCCTGACTTCACCTTCTCCTTCTCCTTCTTCTACTTCTTCTGATTCACCCTCCAGACTTCACCTTCTCCTTCTCCTTCTTCTGCTTCTTCTGCTTCACCGTCCTGACTTCACCTTCTCCTTCTCCTTCTTCTGCTTCTTCTGATTCACCCTCCAGACTTCACCTTCTCCTTCTCCTTCTTCTGCTTCTTCTGATTCACCCTCCAGACTTCACCTTCTCCTTCTTCTGATTCACCCTCCAGACCTCACCTTCTCCTTCTCCTTCTTCTACTTCTTCTGATTCACCCTCCAGACTTCATCTTCTCCTTCTCCTTCTTCTGCTTCTTCTGATTCACCCTCCAGACTTCACCTTCTCCTTCTCCTTCTTCTGCTTCTTCTGATTCACCCTCCAGACTTCACCTTCTCCTTCTCCTTCTTCTACTTCTTCTGATTCACCCTCCAGACTTCACCTTCTCCTTCTCCTTCTTCTACTTCTTCTGATTCACTCTCCAGTCTTCAACTTCTCCTTCTCCTTCTTCTGTTTCTTCTGCTTCACCCTCCAGACTTCACCTTCTCCTTCTCTTTCTTCTGCTTCTTCTGATTCACCCTCCAGACTTCACCTTCTCCTTCTCCTTCTTCTGATTCTTCTGATTCACCCTCCAGACTTCACCTTCTCCTTCTCCTTCTTCTGCTTCTTATGATTCACCCTCCTGACTTCACCTTCTCCTTCTCCTTCTTCTACTTCTTCTGATTCACCCTCCTGACTTCACCTTCTCCTTCTCCTTCTTCTACTTCTTCTGCTTCACCCTCCAGACTTCACCTTCTCCTTCTCCTTCTTCTACTTCTTCTGATTCACCCTTCAGACTTCACCTTCTCCTTCTCCTTTTTCTGCTTCTTCTGATTCACCCTCCAGACTTCACCTTCTCCTTCTCCTTATTCTGCTTCTTCTGATTCATCCTCCAGACTTCACCTTCTCCTTCTCCTTCTTCTGCTTCTTCTGATTCACCCTCCGGACTTCACCTTCTCCTTCTCCTTCTTCTGCTTCTTCTGATTCACCCTCCAGACTTCACCTTCTCCTTCTCCTTCTTCTACTTCTTCTGATTCACCGTCCAGACTTCACCTTCTCCTTCTCCTTCTTCTACTACTTCTGATTCACCCTCCAGAATTCACCTTCTCCTTCTCCTTCTTCTACTTCTTCTGATTCACCCTCCAGACTTCATCTTCTCCTTCTCCTTCTTCTGCTTCTTCTGATTCACCCTCCAGACTTCACCTTCTCCTTCTCCTTCTTCTGCTTCTTCTGATTCACCCTCCAGACTTCAGCTTCTCCTTCTCCTTCTTCTACTTCTTCTGATTCACCCTCCAGACTTCACCTTCTCCTTCTCCTTCTTCTACTTCTTCTGATTCACCCTCCAGTCTTCACCTTCTCCTTCTCCTTCTTCTGTTTCTTCTGCTTCACCCTCCAGACTTCACCTTCTCCTTCTCTTTCTTCTGCTTCTTCTGATTCACCCTCCAGACTTCACCTTCTCCTTCTCCTTCTTCTGATTCTTCTGATTCACCCTCCAGACTTCACCTTCTCCTTCTCCTTCTTCTGCTTCTTCTGATTCACCCTCCTGACTTCACCTTCTCCTTCTTCTTCTTCTACTTCTTCTGATTCACCCTCCTGACTTCACCTTCTCCTTCTCCTTCTTCTACTTCTTCTGCTTCACCCTCCAGACTTCACCTTCTCCTTCTCCTTCTTCTATTTCTTCTGATTCACCCTCCAGATTTCATCTTCTCCTTCTCCTTCTCCTGCGTCTTCTGATTCACCCTCCAGACTTCACCTTCTCCTTCTCCTTATTCTGTTTCTTCTGATTCACCCTCCAGACTTCACCTTCTCCTTCTCCTTATTCTGCTTCTTCTGATTCACCCTCCAGACTTCACCTTCTCCTTCTCCTTCCTCTGCTTCTTCTGATTCACCCTCCAGACTTCACCTTCTCCTTCTCCTTCCTCTGATTCTTCTGATTCACCCTCCAGACTTCACCTTCTCTTTCTCCTTCTTCTGCTTCTTCTGATTCACCCTCCTGACTTCACCTTCTCCTTCTCCTTCTTCTACTTCTTCTGATTCACCCTCCTGACTTCACCTTCTCCTTCTCCTTCTTCTACTTCTTCTGCTTCACCCTCCAGACTTCACCTTCTCCTTCTCCTTCTTCTACTTCTTCTGATTCACCCTCCAGACATCACCTTCTCCTTCTCCTTCTTCTGCTTCTTCTGATTCACCCTCCAGACTTCACCTTCTCCTTCTCCTTATTCTGCTTCTTCTGATTCACCCTCAAGACTTCACCTTCTCCTTCTCCTTCTTCTGCTTCTTCTGATTCACACTCCAGACTTCACCTTCTCCTTCTCCTTCTTCTACTTCTTCTGATTCACCCTCCAGACTTCACCTTCTCCTTCTCTTTCTTCTGCTTCTTCTGATTCACCCTCCAGACTTCACCTTCTCCTTCTCCTTCTTCTGATTCTTCTGATTCACCCTCCAGACTTCACCTTCTCCTTCTCCTTCTTCTGCTTCTTCTGCTTCACCCTCCAGACTTCACCTTCTCCTTCTCCTTCTTCTACTTCTTCTGATTCACCCTCCAGACATCACCTTCTCCTTCTCCTTCTTCTGCTTCTTCTGATTCACCCTCCAGACTTCACCTTCTCCTTCTCCTTATTCTGCTTCTTCTGATTCACCCTCCAGACTTGACCTTCTCCTTCTCCTTCTTCTACTTCTTCTGATTCACCCTCCAGACTTCACCTTCTCCTTCTCCTTCTTCTGCTTCTTCTGCTTCACCGTCCTGACTTCACCTTCTCCTTCTCCTTCTTCTACTTCTTCTGCTTCATCCCCCTGACATCACCTGCTCCTTCTCCTTCTTCTGCTTCTTCTGATTCACCCTCCAGACCTCACCTTCTCCTTCTCCTTCTTCTACTTCTTCTGATTCACCCTCCAGACTTCATCTTCTCCTTCTCCTTCTTCTGCTTCTTCTGATTCACCCTCCAGACTTCACCTTCTCCTTCTCCTTCTTCTGCTTCTTCTGATTCACCCTCCAGACTTCACCTTCTCCTTCTCCTTCTTCTACTTCTTCTGATTCACCCTACAGACTTCACCTTCTCCTTCTCCTTCTTCTACTTCTTCTGATTCACCCTCCAGTCTTCACCTTCTCCTTCTCCTTCTTCTGTTTCTTCTGCTTCACCCTCCAGACTTCACCTTCTCCTTCTCTTTCTTCTGCTTCTTCTGATTCACCCTCCAGACTTCACCTTCTCCTTCTCCTTCTTCTGATTCTTCTGATTCACCCTCCAGACTTTACCTTCTCCTTCTCCTTCTTCTGCTTCTTCTGATTCACCCTCCTGACTTCACCTTCTCCTTCTCCTTCTTCTACTTCTTCTGATTCACCCTCCTGACTTCACCTTCTCCTTCTCCTTCTTCGACTTCTTCTGATTCACCCTTCAGACTTTACCTTCTCCTTCTCCTTTTTCTGCTTCTTCTGATTCATCCTCCAGACTTCACCTTCTCCTTCTCCTTCTTCTGCTTCTTCTGATTCACCCTCCAGACTTCACCTTCTCCTTCTCCTTCTTCTGCTTCTTCTGATTCACCCTCCAGACTTCACCTTCTCCTTCTCCTTCTTCTGCTTCTTCTGATTCACCCTCCAGACTTCACCTTCTCCTTCTCCTTCTTCTGCTTTTTCTGATTCACCCTCCAGACTTCACTTTCTCCTTCTCCTTCTTCTACTTCTTCTGATTCACCCTCCAGACTTCACCTTCTCCTTCTCTTTCTTCTGCTTCTTCTGATTCACCCTCCAGACTTCACCTTCTCCTTCTCCTTCTTCTGATTATTCTGATTCACCCTCCAGACTTCACCTTCTCCTTCTCCTTCTTCTACTTCTTCTGATTCACCCTCCAGACTTCACCTTCTCCTTCTCTTTCTTCTGCTTCTTCTGATTCACCCTCCAGACTTCACCTTCTCCTTCTCCTTCTTCTACTTCTTCTGCTTCAACCTCCAGACTTTACCTTCTCCTTCTCCTTCTTCTACTTCTTCTGATTCACCCTCCAGACTTCACCTTCTCCTTCTCCTTCTTCTGCTTCTTCTGATTCACCCTCCAGACTTCACCTTCTCCTTCTCCTTCTTCTGCTTCTTCTGATTCACCCTCCAGACTTCACCTTCTCCTTCTCCTTCTTCTACTCCTTCTGATTCACCCTCCAGACTTCACCTTCTCCTTCTCCTTCTTCTGCTTCTTCTGATTCACCCTCCAGACTTCACCTTCTCCTTTCCCTTATTCTGCTTCTTCTGATTCACCCTCCAGACTTCACCTTCTCCTTCTCCTTCTTCTGCTTCTTCTGATTCACCCTGCAGACTTCACCTTCTCCTTCTCCTTCTTCTGCTTCTTCTGATTCACCCTCCAGACTTCACCTTCTCCTTCTCCTTCTTCTACTTCTTCTGATTCACCCTCCAGACTTCACCATCTCCTTCTCCTTCTTCTGCTTCTTCTGATTCACCCTCCAGACTTCACCTTCTCCTTCTCCTTCGTCTACTTCTTCTGATTCACCCTCCAGACTACACCTTCTCCTTCTCCTTCTTCTACTTCTTCTGATTCACCCTCCAGACTTCACCTTCTCCTTCTCCTTCTTCTGCTTCTTCTGATTCACCCTCCAGACTTCACCTTCTCCTTCTCCTTCTTCTACTTCTTCTGATTCACCCTCCAGACTGCACCTTCTCCTTCTTCTACTTCTTCTGATTCACCCTCCAGACTTCACCTTCTCCTTCTCCTTCTTCTACTTCTTCTGCTTCTCCCTCCAGACTTCACCTTCTCCTTCTCCTTCTTCTGCTTCTTCTGATTCACCCTCAGACTTCAGCTTCTCCTTCTCCTTCTTCTACTTCTTCTGATTCACCCTCCAGACTTCACCTTCTCCTTCTTCTCCTTCTTCTGATTCACCCTCCTGACTTCACGTTCTCCTTCTCCTTCTTCTGCTTCTTCTGCTTCACCCTCCAGACTTCACCTTCTCCTTCTCCTTCTTCTGCTTCTTCTGCTTCACCCTCCAGACTTTACCTTCTCCTTCTCCTTCCTCTGCTTCTTCTGCTTCACCCTCCTGACTTCACCTTCTCCTTCTCCTTCTTCTACTTCTTCTGATTCACCCTCCAGACTTCACCTTCTCCTTCTCCTTCTTCTGCTTCTTCTGCTTCACCCTCCAGACTTCACCTTCTCCTTCCCCTTCTTCTGCTTCTTCTGCTTCGCCCTCCAGACTTCACCTTCTCCTTCTCCTTCTTCTGCTTCTTCTGCTTCACCCTCCAGACTTCACCTTCTCCTTCTCCTTCTTCTGCTTCTTCTGCTTCACTCTCCTAACTTCACCTTCTCCTTCTCCTCCTTCTACTTCTTCTGATTCACCCTCCAGACTTCACCTTCTCCTTCTCCTTCTTCTACTTCTTCTGATTCACCCTCCAGTCTTCACCTTCTCCTTCTCCTTCTTCTGTTTCTTCTGCTTCACCCTCCAGACTTCACCTTCTCCTTCTCTTTCTTCTGCTTCTTCTGATTCACCCTCCAGACTTCACCTTCTCCTTCTCCTTCTTCTGATTCTTCTGATTCACCCTCCAGACGTCACCTTCTCCTTCTCCTTCTTCTGCTTCTTCTGATTCACCCTCCTGACTTCACCTTCTCCTTCTCCTTCTTCTACTTCTTCTGATTCACCCTCCTGACTTCACCTTCTCCTTCTCCTTCTTCTACTTCTTCTGCTTCACCCTCCAGACTTCACCTTCTCCTTCTCCTTCTTCTACTTCTTCTGATTCACCCTTCAGACTTCACCTTCTCCTTCTCCTTTTTCTGCTTCTTCTGATTCACCCTCCAGACTTCACCTTCTCCTTCTCCTTATTCTGCTTCTTCTGATTCACCCTCCAGACTTCACCTTCTCCTTCTCCTTCTTCTGCTTCTTCTGATTCACCCTCCAGACTTCACCTTCTCCTTCTCCTTCGTCTACTTCTTCTGATTCACCCTCCAGACAACACCTTCTCCTTCTCCTTCTTCTACTTCTTCTGATTCACCCTCCAGACTTCACCTTCTCCTTCTCCTTCTTCTGCTTCTTCTGATTCACCCTCCTGACTTCACCTTCTCCTTCTCCTTCTTCTACTTCTTCTGATTCACCCTCCTAACTTCAACTTCTCCTTCTCCTTCTTCTACTTCTTCTGCTTCACCCTCCAGACTTCACCTTCTCCTTCTCCTTCTTCTACTTCTTCTGATTCACCCTCCAGACTTGACCTTCTCCTTCTCCTTCTTCTACTTATTCTGATTCACCCTCCAGACTTCACATTCTCCTTCTCCTTCTTCTGCTTCTTCTGCTTCACCGTCCTGACTTCACCTTCTCCTTCTCCTTCTTCTACTTCTTCTGCTTCATCCCGCTGACATCACCTGCTCCTTCTCCTTCTTCTGCTTCTTCTGATTCACCCTCCTAACTTCACCTTCTCCTTCTCCGTCTTCTGCTTCTTCTGATTCACCCTCCTGACTTCACCTTCTCCTTCTCCTTCTTCTGCTTCTTCTGATTCACCCTCCAGACTTCACCTTCTCCTTCTCCTTCTTCTGCTTCTTCTGATTCACCCTCCAGACTTCACCTTCTCCTTCTCCTTCTTCTGATTCTTCTGATTCACCCTCCAGACTTCACCTTCTCCTTCTCCTTCTTCTGCTTCTTCTGATTCACCCTCCTGACTTCACCTTCTCCTTCTCCTTCTTCTACTTCTTCTGATTCACCCTCCTGACTTCTCCTTCTCCTTCTCCTTCTTCTACTTCTTCTGCTTCACCCTCCAGACTTCACCTTCTCCTTCTCCTTCTTCTGCTTCTTTTGATTCACCCTCCAGACTTCTCCTTCTCCTTCTCCTTCTTCTGCTTCTTCTGATTCACCCTCCAGACTTCACCTTCTCCTTCTCCTTCTTCTGCTTCTTCTGATTCACCCTCCAGACTTCACCTTCTCCTTCTCCTTCTTCTCCTTCTTCTGATTCACCCTCCAGACTTCACCTTCTCCATTTCCTTCTTCTGCTTCTTCTGATTCACCCTCCAGACTTCACCTTCTCCTTCTCCTTCGTCTACTTCTTCTGATTCACCCTCCAGACTACACCTTCTCTTTCTCCTTCTTCTACTTCTTCTGATTCACCCTCCAGACTTCACCTTCTCCTTCTCCTTCTTCTGTTTCTTCTGATTCACCGTCCAGACTTCACCTTCTCCTTCTCCTTCTTCTACTACTTCTGATTCACCCTCCAGACTTCACCTTCCCCTTCTCCTTCTTCTACTTCTTCTGATTCACCCTCCAGACTTCATCTTCTCCTTCTCCTTCTTCTGCTTCTTCTGATTCACCCTCCAGACTTCACCTTCTCCTTCTCCTTCTTCTGCTTCTTCTGATTCACCCTCCAGACTTCACCTTCTCCTTCTCCTTCTTCTACTTCTTCTGATTCACCCTCCAGACTTCACCTTCTCCTTCTCCTTCTTCTACTTCTTCTGATTCACCCTCCAGTCTTCACCTTCTCCTTCTCCTTCTTCTGTTTCTTCTGCTTCACCCTCCAGACTTCACCTTCTCCTTCTCTTTCTTCTGCTTCTTCTGATTCACCCTCCAGACTTCACCTTCTCCTTCTCCTCCTTCTGATTCTTCTGATTCACCCTCCAGACTTCACCTTCTCCTTCTCCTTCTTCTGCTTCTTCTGATTCACCCTCCTGACTTCACCTTCTCCTTCTCCTTCTTCTACTTCTTCTGATTCACCCTCCTGACTTCAGCTTCTCCTTCTCCTTCTTCTACTTCTTCTGCTTCACCCTCCAGACTTCACCTTCTCCTTCTCCTTCTTCTACTTCTTCTGCTTCACCCTCCAGACTTCATCTTCTCCTTCTCCTTCTTCTGCTTCTTCTGATTCACCCTCCAGACTTCACCTTCTCCTTCTCCTTATTCTGCTTCTTCTGATTCACCCTCCAGACTTCACCTTCTCCTTCTCCTTATTCTGCTTCTTCTGATTCACCCTCCAGACTTCACCTTCTCCTTCTCCTTCCTCTGCTTCTTCTGATTCACCCTCCAGACTTCACCTTCTCCTTCTCCTTCTTCTGATTCTTCTGATTCACCCTCCAGACTTCACCTTCTCCTTCTCCTTCTTCTCCTTCTTCTGATTCACCCTCCTGACTTCACCTTCTCCTTCTCCTTCTTCTACTTCTTCTGATTCACCCTCCTGACTTCACCTTCTCCTTCTTCTACTTCTTCTGCTTCACCCTCCAGACTTCACCTTCTCCTTCTCCTTCTTCTACTTCTTCTGATTCAACCTCCAGACTTCACCTTCTCCTTCTCCTTCTTCTGCTTCTTCTGATTCACCCTCCAGACTTCACCTTCTCCTTCTCCTTATTCTGCTTCTTCAAATTCACCCTCCAGACTTCACCTTCTCCTTCTCCTTCTTCTGCTTCTTCTGATTCACACTCCAGACTTCACCTTCTCCTTCTCCTTCTTCTACTTCTTCTGAATCACCCTCCAGACTTCACCTTCTCCTTCTCTTTCTTCTGCTTCTTCTGATTCACCCTCCAGACTTCACCTTCTCCTTCTCCTTCTTCTGATTCTTCTGATTCACCCTCCTAACTTCAACTTCTCCTTCTCCTTCTTCTACTTCTTCTGCTTCACCCTCCAGACTTCACCTTCTCCTTCTCCTTCTTCTACTTCTTCTGATTCACCCTCCAGACTTGACCTTCTCCTTCTCCTTCTTCTACTTATTCTGATTCACCCTCCAGACTTCACATTCTCCTTCTCCTTCTTCTGCTTCTTCTGCTTCACCGTCCTGACTTCACCTTCTCCTTCTCCTTCTTCTACTTCTTCTGCTTCATCCCGCTGACATCACCTGCTCCTTCTCCTTCTTCTGCTTCTTCTGATTCACCCTCCTAACTTCACCTTCTCCTTCTCCGTCTTCTGCTTCTTCTGATTCACCCTCCTGACTTCACCTTCTCCTTCTCCTTCTTCTGCTTCTTCTGATTCACCCTCCAGACTTCACCTTCTCCTTCTCCTTCTTCTGCTTCTTCTGATTCACCCTCCAGACTTCACCTTCTCCTTCTCCTTCTTCTGATTCTTCTGATTCACCCTCCAGACTTCACCTTCTCCTTCTCCTTCTTCTGCTTCTTCTGATTCACCCTCCTGACTTCACCTTCTCCTTCTCCTTCTTCTACTTCTTCTGATTCACCCTCCTGACTTCTCCTTCTCCTTCTCCTTCTTCTACTTCTTCTGCTTCACCCTCCAGACTTCACCTTCTCCTTCTCCTTCTTCTGCTTCTTTTGATTCACCCTCCAGACTTCTCCTTCTCCTTCTCCTTCTTCTGCTTCTTCTGATTCACCCTCCAGACTTCACCTTCTCCTTCTCCTTCTTCTGCTTCTTCTGATTCACCCTCCAGACTTCACCTTCTCCTTCTCCTTCTTCTCCTTCTTCTGATTCACCCTCCAGACTTCACCTTCTCCATTTCCTTCTTCTGCTTCTTCTGATTCACCCTCCAGACTTCACCTTCTCCTTCTCCTTCGTCTACTTCTTCTGATTCACCCTCCAGACTACACCTTCTCTTTCTCCTTCTTCTACTTCTTCTGATTCACCCTCCAGACTTCACCTTCTCCTTCTCCTTCTTCTGTTTCTTCTGATTCACCGTCCAGACTTCACCTTCTCCTTCTCCTTCTTCTACTACTTCTGATTCACCCTCCAGACTTCACCTTCCCCTTCTCCTTCTTCTACTTCTTCTGATTCACCCTCCAGACTTCATCTTCTCCTTCTCCTTCTTCTGCTTCTTCTGATTCACCCTCCAGACTTCACCTTCTCCTTCTCCTTCTTCTGCTTCTTCTGATTCACCCTCCAGACTTCACCTTCTCCTTCTCCTTCTTCTACTTCTTCTGATTCACCCTCCAGACTTCACCTTCTCCTTCTCCTTCTTCTACTTCTTCTGATTCACCCTCCAGTCTTCACCTTCTCCTTCTCCTTCTTCTGTTTCTTCTGCTTCACCCTCCAGACTTCACCTTCTCCTTCTCTTTCTTCTGCTTCTTCTGATTCACCCTCCAGACTTCACCTTCTCCTTCTCCTCCTTCTGATTCTTCTGATTCACCCTCCAGACTTCACCTTCTCCTTCTCCTTCTTCTGCTTCTTCTGATTCACCCTCCTGACTTCACCTTCTCCTTCTCCTTCTTCTACTTCTTCTGATTCACCCTCCTGACTTCACCTTCTCCTTCTCCTTCTTCTACTTCTTCTGCTTCACCCTCCAGACTTCACCTTCTCCTTCTCCTTCTTCTACTTCTTCTGCTTCACCCTCCAGACTTCATCTTCTCCTTCTCCTTCTTCTGCTTCTTCTGATTCACCCTCCAGACTTCACCTTCTCCTTCTCCTTATTCTGCTTCTTCTGATTCACCCTCCAGACTTCACCTTCTCCTTCTCCTTATTCTGCTTCTTCTGATTCACCCTCCAGACTTCACCTTCTCCTTCTCCTTCCTCTGCTTCTTCTGATTCACCCTCCAGACTTCACCTTCTCCTTCTCCTTCTTCTGATTCTTCTGATTCACCCTCCAGACTTCACCTTCTCCTTCTCCTTCTTCTCCTTCTTCTGATTCACCCTCCTGACTTCACCTTCTCCTTCTCCTTCTTCTACTTCTTCTGATTCACCCTCCAGACTTCACCTTCTCCTTCTCCTTCTTCTGCTTCTTCTGCTTCACCGTCCTGACTTCACCTTCTCCTTCTCCTTCTTCTGCTTCTTCTGATTCACCCTCCAGACTTCACCTTCTCCTTCTCCTTCTTCTGCTTCTTCTGATTCACCCTCCAGACTTCACCTTCTCCTTCTTCTGATTCACCCTCCAGACCTCACCTTCTCCTTCTCCTTCTTCTACTTCTTCTGATTCACCCTCCAGACTTCATCTTCTCCTTCTCCTTCTTCTGCTTCTTCTGATTCACCCTCCAGACTTCACCTTCTCCTTCTCCTTCTTCTGCTTCTTCTGATTCACCCTCCAGACTTCACCTTCTCCTTCTCCTTCTTCTACTTCTTCTGATTCACCCTCCAGACTTCACCTTCTCCTTCTCCTTCTTCTACTTCTTCTGATTCACTCTCCAGTCTTCAACTTCTCCTTCTCCTTCTTCTGTTTCTTCTGCTTCACCCTCCAGACTTCACCTTCTCCTTCTCTTTCTTCTGCTTCTTCTGATTCACCCTCCAGACTTCACCTTCTCCTTCTCCTTCTTCTGATTCTTCTGATTCACCCTCCAGACTTCACCTTCTCCTTCTCCTTCTTCTGCTTCTTATGA
Source organism: Somniosus microcephalus (assembly GCF_052327205.1). Classification (NCBI taxonomy): domain Eukaryota; kingdom Metazoa; phylum Chordata; class Chondrichthyes; order Squaliformes; family Somniosidae; genus Somniosus; species Somniosus microcephalus. The sequence goes on from NW_028225575.1 coordinate 178,169, forward strand.
TTCACCCTCCTGACTTCACCTTCTCCTTCTCCTTCTTCTACTTCTTCTGATTCACCCTCCTGACTTCACCTTCTCCTTCTCCTTCTTCTACTTCTTCTGCTTCACCCTCCAGACTTCACCTTCTCCTTCTCCTTCTTCTACTTCTTCTGATTCACCCTTCAGACTTCACCTTCTCCTTCTCCTTTTTCTGCTTCTTCTGATTCACCCTCCAGACTTCACCTTCTCCTTCTCCTTATTCTGCTTCTTCTGATTCATCCTCCAGACTTCACCTTCTCCTTCTCCTTCTTCTGCTTCTTCTGATTCACCCTCCGGACTTCACCTTCTCCTTCTCCTTCTTCTGCTTCTTCTGATTCACCCTCCAGACTTCACCTTCTCCTTCTCCTTCTTCTACTTCTTCTGATTCACCGTCCAGACTTCACCTTCTCCTTCTCCTTCTTCTACTACTTCTGATTCACCCTCCAGAATTCACCTTCTCCTTCTCCTTCTTCTACTTCTTCTGATTCACCCTCCAGACTTCATCTTCTCCTTCTCCTTCTTCTGCTTCTTCTGATTCACCCTCCAGACTTCACCTTCTCCTTCTCCTTCTTCTGCTTCTTCTGATTCACCCTCCAGACTTCAGCTTCTCCTTCTCCTTCTTCTACTTCTTCTGATTCACCCTCCAGACTTCACCTTCTCCTTCTCCTTCTTCTACTTCTTCTGATTCACCCTCCAGTCTTCACCTTCTCCTTCTCCTTCTTCTGTTTCTTCTGCTTCACCCTCCAGACTTCACCTTCTCCTTCTCTTTCTTCTGCTTCTTCTGATTCACCCTCCAGACTTCACCTTCTCCTTCTCCTTCTTCTGATTCTTCTGATTCACCCTCCAGACTTCACCTTCTCCTTCTCCTTCTTCTGCTTCTTCTGATTCACCCCTCCTGACTTCACCTTCTCCTTCTTCTTCTTCTACTTCTTCTGATTCACCCTCCTGACTTCACCTTCTCCTTCTCCTTCTTCTACTTCTTCTGCTTCACCCTCCAGACTTCACCTTCTCCTTCTCCTTCTTCTATTTCTTCTGATTCACCCTCCAGATTTCATCTTCTCCTTCTCCTTCTCCTGCGTCTTCTGATTCACCCTCCAGACTTCACCTTCTCCTTCTCCTTATTCTGTTTCTTCTGATTCACCCTCCAGACTTCACCTTCTCCTTCTCCTTATTCTGCTTCTTCTGATTCACCCTCCAGACTTCACCTTCTCCTTCTCCTTCCTCTGCTTCTTCTGATTCACCCTCCAGACTTCACCTTCTCCTTCTCCTTCCTCTGATTCTTCTGATTCACCCTCCAGACTTCACCTTCTCTTTCTCCTTCTTCTGCTTCTTCTGATTCACCCTCCTGACTTCACCTTCTCCTTCTCCTTCTTCTACTTCTTCTGATTCACCCTCCTGACTTCACCTTCTCCTTCTCCTTCTTCTACTTCTTCTGCTTCACCCTCCAGACTTCACCTTCTCCTTCTCCTTCTTCTACTTCTTCTGATTCACCCTCCAGACATCACCTTCTCCTTCTCCTTCTTCTGCTTCTTCTGATTCACCCTCCAGACTTCACCTTCTCCTTCTCCTTATTCTGCTTCTTCTGATTCACCCTCAAGACTTCACCTTCTCCTTCTCCTTCTTCTGCTTCTTCTGATTCACACTCCAGACTTCACCTTCTCCTTCTCCTTCTTCTACTTCTTCTGATTCACCCTCCAGACTTCACCTTCTCCTTCTCTTTCTTCTGCTTCTTCTGATTCACCCTCCAGACTTCACCTTCTCCTTCTCCTTCTTCTGATTCTTCTGATTCACCCTCCAGACTTCACCTTCTCCTTCTCCTTCTTCTGCTTCTTCTGCTTCACCCTCCAGACTTCACCTTCTCCTTCTCCTTCTTCTACTTCTTCTGATTCACCCTCCAGACATCACCTTCTCCTTCTCCTTCTTCTGCTTCTTCTGATTCACCCTCCAGACTTCACCTTCTCCTTCTCCTTATTCTGCTTCTTCTGATTCACCCTCCAGACTTGACCTTCTCCTTCTCCTTCTTCTACTTCTTCTGATTCACCCTCCAGACTTCACCTTCTCCTTCTCCTTCTTCTGCTTCTTCTGCTTCACCGTCCTGACTTCACCTTCTCCTTCTCCTTCTTCTACTTCTTCTGCTTCATCCCCCTGACATCACCTGCTCCTTCTCCTTCTTCTGCTTCTTCTGATTCACCCTCCAGACCTCACCTTCTCCTTCTCCTTCTTCTACTTCTTCTGATTCACCCTCCAGACTTCATCTTCTCCTTCTCCTTCTTCTGCTTCTTCTGATTCACCCTCCAGACTTCACCTTCTCCTTCTCCTTCTTCTGCTTCTTCTGATTCACCCTCCAGACTTCACCTTCTCCTTCTCCTTCTTCTACTTCTTCTGATTCACCCTACAGACTTCACCTTCTCCTTCTCCTTCTTCTACTTCTTCTGATTCACCCTCCAGTCTTCACCTTCTCCTTCTCCTTCTTCTGTTTCTTCTGCTTCACCCTCCAGACTTCACCTTCTCCTTCTCTTTCTTCTGCTTCTTCTGATTCACCCTCCAGACTTCACCTTCTCCTTCTCCTTCTTCTGATTCTTCTGATTCACCCTCCAGACTTTACCTTCTCCTTCTCCTTCTTCTGCTTCTTCTGATTCACCCTCCTGACTTCACCTTCTCCTTCTCCTTCTTCTACTTCTTCTGATTCACCCTCCTGACTTCACCTTCTCCTTCTCCTTCTTCTACTTCTTCTGCTTCACCCTTCAGACTTCACCTTCTCCTTCTCCTTCTTCGACTTCTTCTGATTCACCCTTCAGACTTTACCTTCTCCTTCTCCTTTTTCTGCTTCTTCTGATTCATCCTCCAGACTTCACCTTCTCCTTCTCCTTCTTCTGCTTCTTCTGATTCACCCTCCAGACTTCACCTTCTCCTTCTCCTTCTTCTGCTTCTTCTGATTCACCCTCCAGACTTCACCTTCTCCTTCTCCTTCTTCTGCTTCTTCTGATTCACCCTCCAGACTTCACCTTCTCCTTCTCCTTCTTCTGCTTTTTCTGATTCACCCTCCAGACTTCACTTTCTCCTTCTCCTTCTTCTACTTCTTCTGATTCACCCTCCAGACTTCACCTTCTCCTTCTCTTTCTTCTGCTTCTTCTGATTCACCCTCCAGACTTCACTTCTCCTTCTCCTTCTTCTGATTATTCTGATTCACCCTCCAGACTTCACCTTCTCCTTCTCCTTCTTCTACTTCTTCTGATTCACCCTCCAGACTTCACCTTCTCCTTCTCTTTCTTCTGCTTCTTCTGATTCACCCTCCAGACTTCACCTTCTCCTTCTCCTTCTTCTACTTCTTCTGCTTCAACCTCCAGACTTTACCTTCTCCTTCTCCTTCTTCTACTTCTTCTGATTCACCCTCCAGACTTCACCTTCTCCTTCTCCTTCTTCTGCTTCTTCTGATTCACCCTCCAGACTTCACCTTCTCCTTCTCCTTCTTCTGCTTCTTCTGATTCACCCTCCAGACTTCACCTTCTCCTTCTCCTTCTTCTACTCCTTCTGATTCACCCTCCAGACTTCACCTTCTCCTTCTCCTTCTTCTGCTTCTTCTGATTCACCCTCCAGACTTCACCTTCTCCTTCCCCTTATTCTGCTTCTTCTGATTCACCCTCCAGACTTCACCTTCTCCTTCTCCTTCTTCTGCTTCTTCTGATTCACCCTGCAGACTTCACCTTCTCCTTCTCCTTCTTCTGCTTCTTCTGATTCACCCTCCAGACTTCACCTTCTCCTTCTCCTTCTTCTACTTCTTCTGATTCACCCTCCAGACTTCACCATCTCCTTCTCCTTCTTCTGCTTCTTCTGATTCACCCTCCAGACTTCACCTTCTCCTTCTCCTTCGTCTACTTCTTCTGATTCACCCTCCAGACTACACCTTCTCCTTCTCCTTCTTCTACTTCTTCTGATTCACCCTCCAGACTTCACCTTCTCCTTCTCCTTCTTCTGCTTCTTCTGATTCACCCTCCAGACTTCACCTTCTCCTTCTCCTTCTTCTACTTCTTCTGATTCACCCTCCAGACTGCACCTTCTCCTTCTTCTACTTCTTCTGATTCACCCTCCAGACTTCACCTTCTCCTTCTCCTTCTTCTACTTCTTCTGCTTCTCCCTCCAGACTTCACCTTCTCCTTCTCCTTCTTCTGCTTCTTCTGATTCACCCTCAGACTTCAGCTTCTCCTTCTCCTTCTTCTACTTCTTCTGATTCACCCTCCAGACTTCACCTTCTCCTTCTTCTCCTTCTTCTGATTCACCCTCCTGACTTCACGTTCTCCTTCTCCTTCTTCTGCTTCTTCTGCTTCACCCTCCAGACTTCACCTTCTCCTTCTCCTTCTTCTGCTTCTTCTGCTTCACCCTCCAGACTTTACCTTCTCCTTCTCCTTCCTCTGCTTCTTCTGCTTCACCCTCCTGACTTCACCTTCTCCTTCTCCTTCTTCTACTTCTTCTGATTCACCCTCCAGACTTCACCTTCTCCTTCTCCTTCTTCTGCTTCTTCTGCTTCACCCTCCAGACTTCACCTTCTCCTTCCCCTTCTTCTGCTTCTTCTGCTTCGCCCTCCAGACTTCACCTTCTCCTTCTCCTTCTTCTGCTTCTTCTGCTTCACCCTCCAGACTTCACCTTCTCCTTCTCCTTCTTCTGCTTCTTCTGCTTCACTCTCCTAACTTCACCTTCTCCTTCTCCTCCTTCTACTTCTTCTGATTCACCCTCCAGACTTCACCTTCTCCTTCTCCTTCTTCTGCTTCTTCTGCTTCACCCTCCAGACTTCACCTTCTCCTTCTCCGTCTTCTGCTTCTTCTGCTGCGCCCTCCAGACTTCACCTTCTCCTTCTCCTTCTTCTGCTTCTTCTGCTTCACCCTCCTGACTTCACCTTATCCTTCTCCTTCTGCTACTTCTTCTGCTTCACCCCCCTGACTTCACCTGCTCCTTCTCCTTCTTCTGCTTCTTCTAATTCACCCTCCAGACTTCACCTTCTCCTTCTCCTTCTTCTGCTTCTTCTGATTCACCCTCCAGACTTCACCTTCTCCTTCTCCTTCTTCTGCTTCTTCTGATTCACCCTCCTAACTTCACCTTCTCCTTCTCCTTCTTCTGCTTCTTCTGATTCACCCTCCTGACTTCACCTTCTCCTTCTCCTTCTTCTGCTTCTTCTGATTCACCCTCCAGACTTCATCTTCTCCTTCTCCTTCTTCTGCTTCTTCTGATTCACCCTCCAGACTTCACCTTCTCCTTCTCCTTCTTCTGATTCTTCTGATTCACCCTCCAGACCTCACCTTCTCCTTCTTCTACTTCTTCTGATTCACCCTCCAGACTTCATCTTTTCCTTCTCTTTCTTCTACTTCTTCTGATTCATCCTCCAGACTTCACCTTCTCCTTCTCCTTCTTCTACTTCTTCTGATTCACCCTCCAGTCTTCACCTTCTCCTTCTCCTTCTTCTGTTTCTTCTGCTTCACCCTCCAGACTTCACTTTCTCCTTCTCTTTCTTCTGCTTCTTCTGATTCACCCTCCAGACTTCACCTTCTCCTTCTCCTTATAATGCTTCTTCTGATTCACCCTCCAGACTTCACCTTCTCCTCCTCCTTCTTCTGCTTCTTCTGATTCACCCTCCAGACTTCACCTTCTCCTTCTCCTTCTTCTGCTTCTTCTGATTCACCCTCCAGACTTCACCTTCTCCTTCTCCTTCTTCTGCTTCTTCTGATTCACCCTCCAGACTTCACCTTCTCCATCTCCTTCTTCTGCTTCTTCTGATTCACCCTCCAGACTTCACCTTCTCCTTCTCCTTCTTCTGCTTCTTCTGATTCACCCTTCAGACTTCACCTTCTCCTTCTCCTTTTCTGCTTCTTCTGATTCACCCTCCAGACCTCACCATCTCCTTTTCCTTCATCTACTTCTTCTGATTCACCCTCCAGACTTCATCTTCTCCTTCTCCTTCTTCTGCTTCTTCTGATTCACCCTCCAGACTTCACCTTCTCCTTCTCCTTCTTCTGCTTCTTCTGATTCACCCTCCAGACTTCACCTTCTCCTTCTCCTTCTTCTACTTCTTCTGCTTCTCCCCCCTGACTTCACCTTCTCCTTCTCCTTCTTCTGCTTCTTCTGATTCACCCTCCTAACTTCACCTTCTCCTTCTCCTTCTTCTGCTTCTTCTGATTCACCCTCCTGACTTCACCTTCTCCTTCTCCTTCTTCTGCTTCTTCTGATTCACCCTCCAGACTTCACCTTCTCCTTCTCCTTCTTCTGCTTCTTCTGATTCACCCTCCTGACTTCACCTTCTCCTTCTCCTTCTTCTACTTCTTCTGCTTCACCCTCCAGCCTCCAGACTTCACCTTCTCCTTCTCCGTCTTCTACTTCTTCTGATTCACCCTCCAGACTTCACCTTCTCCTTCTTCTGCTTCTTCTGATTCACCCTCCAGACTTCACCTTCTCCTTCTCCTTCTTCTGCTTCTTCCGATTCACCCTTCAGACTTCACCTTCTCCTTCTCCTTCTTCTGCTTCTTCTGATTCACCCTCCAGACCTCACCTTCCCCTTCTCCTTCTTATACATCTTCTGATTCACCCTCCAGACTTCATCTTCTCCTTCTCCTTCTTGTGCTTCTTCTGATTCACCCTCCAGACTTCACCTTCTCCTTCTCCTTCTTCTGCTTCTTCTGATTCACCCTCCAGACTTCGCCTTCTCCTTCTTCTACTTCTTCTGATTCACCCTCCAGACTTCACCTTCTCCTTCTCCTTCTTCTACTTCTTCTGATTCACCCTCCAGTCTTCACCTTCTCCTTCTCCTTCTTCTGCTTCTTCTGATTCACCCTCCAGACTTCACCTTCTCCTTCTCCTTCTTCTGCTTCTTCTGATTCACCCTCCTGACTTCACCTTCTCCTTCTCCTTCTTCTGCTTCTTCTGATTCACCCTCCAGACTTCACCTTCTCCTTCTCCTTCTTCTACTTCTTCTGATTCACCCTCCAGACTTCACCTTCTCCTTCTACCTCTTCTGCTTCTTCTGATTCACCCTCCAGACTTCACCTTCTCCTTCTCCTTCTTCTGCTTCTTCTGATTCACCCTCCAGACTTCACCTTCTCCTTCTCCTTCTTCTGCTACTTCTGATTCAACCTCCAGAATTCACATTCTCCTTCTCCTTCTTCTGCTTCTTCTGATTCACCCTCCAGACTTCACCTTCTCCTTCTCCTTCTTCTACTTCTTCTGTTTCACCCTCCAGACTTCACCTTCTCCTTCTCCTGCTTCTGCTTCTTCTGATTCACCCTCCAGACTTCACCTTCTCCTTCTCCTTCGTCTACTTCTTCTGATACACCCTCCAGACTACACCTTCTCCTTCTCCTTCTTCTACATCTTCTGATTCACCCTCCAGACTTCACCTTCTCCTTCTCCTTCTTCTGCTTCTTCTGATTCACCCTCCAGACTTCACCTTCTCATTCTCCTTCTTCTACTTCTTCTGATTCACACTCCAAACTTCATCTTCTCCTTCTCCTTCTTCTACTTCTTCTGATTCACCCTCCAGACTTCACCTTCTCCTTCTCCTTCTTCTACTTCTTCTGCTTCTCCCTCCAGACTTCACCTTCTCCTTCTCCTTCTTCTGCTTCTTCTGATTCACCCTCCAGACTTCACCTTCTCCTTCTCCTTCTTCTACTTCTTCTGATTCACCCTCCAGACTTCACCTTCTCCTTCTCCTTCTTCTACTTCTTCTGATTCACCCTCCAGACTTCTCCTTCTCCTTCTCCTTCTTCTACTTCTTCTGATTCACCCTCCTGACTTCACCTTATCCTTCTCCTTCTTCTGCTTCTTCTGCTTCACCCTCCAGACTTCACCTTCTCCTTCTCCTTCTTCTGCTTCTTCTGCTTCACTCTCCAGACTTCACCTTCTCCTTCTGCTTCTTCTGCTTCTTCTGCTTCACCCTCCTGACTTCACCTTCTGCTACTCCTTCTTCTACTTCTTCTGATTCACCCTCCAGACTTCACCTTCTCCTTCTCCTTCATCTGCTTTTTCTGCTTCAGCCTCCAGAATTCACCTTCTCCTTCTCCTTCTTCTGCTTCTTCTGCTTCGCCCTCCAGACTTCACCTTCTCCTTCTCCTTCTTCTGCTTCTTCTGCTTCACCCTCCAGACTTCACCTTCTCCTTCTCCTTCTTCTGCTTCTTCTGCTTCACCCTCCTATCTTCACCTTCTCCTTCTCCTTCTTCTACTTCTTCTGATTCACCCTCCAGACTTCACCTTCTCCTTCTCCTTCTTCTGCTTCTACGGCTTCACCCTCCAGACTTCACCTTCTCCTTCTCCTTCTTCTGCTTCTTCTGCTGCGCCCTCCAGACTTGACCTTCTCCTTCTCCTTCTTCTACTTCTTCTGCTTCACCCTCCTGACTTCACCTTCTCCTTCTCCTTATTCTACTTCTTCTGCTTCACCCCCCTGACTTCACCTTCTCCTTCTCCTTCTTCTGCTTCTTCTGATTCACCCTCCTATCTTCACCTTCTCCTTCTCCTTCTTCTGCTTCTTCTGATTCACCCTCCTGACTTCACCTTCTCCTTCTCCTTCTTCTGCTTCTTCTGATCCACCCTCCAGACTTCACCTTCTACTTCTCCGTCTTCTGCTTCTTCTGATTCACCCTCCAGACCTCACCTTCTCCTTCTCCTTCTTCTACTTCTTCTGATTCACCCTCCAGACTTCATCTTCTCCTTCTCCTTCTTCTGCTTCTTCTGATTCACCCTCCAGACTTCACCTTCTCCTTCTCCTTCTTCTGCTTCTTCTGATTCACCCTCCAGACCTCACCTTCTCCTTCTCTTTCTTCTACTTCTTCTGATTCACCCTCCAGACTTCATCTTCTCCTTCTCCTTCTTCTGCTTCTTCTGATTCACCCTCCAGACTTCACCTTCTCCTTCTCCTTCTTCTGCTTCTTCTGATTCACCCTCCAGACTTCACCTTCTCCTTCTCTTTCTTCTGCTTCTTCTGATTCACCCTCCAGACTTCACCTTCTCCTTCTCCTTCTTCTGATTCTTCTCGTTTACCCTCCAGACTTCACCTTCTCCTTCTCCTTCTTCTGCTTCTTCTGATTCACCCTCCTGACTTCACCTTCTCCTTCTCCTTCTTCTACTTCTTCTGATTCACCCTCCTGACTTCACCTTCTCCTTCTCCTTCTTCTACTTCTTCTGCTTCACCCTCCAGACTTCACCTTCTCCTTCTCCTTCTTCTACTTCTTCTGATTCACCCTCCAGACTTCACCTTCTCCTTCTCCTTCTTCTGCTTCTTCTGATTCACCCTCCAGACTTCACCTTCTCCTTCTCCTTATTCTGCTTCTTCTGATTCACCCTCCAGACTTCACCTTCTCCTTCTCCTTCTTCTGCTTCTTCTGATTCACCCTCCAGACTTCACCTTCTCCTTCTCCTTCTTCTGCTTCTTCTGATTCACCCTCCAGACTTCACCTTCTCCTTCTCCTTCTTCTACTTCTTCTGATTCACCCTCCAGCCTTCATCTTCTCCTTCTCCTTCTTCTGCTTCTTCTGATTCACCCTCCAGACTTCACCTTCTCCTTCTCCTTCTTCTGCTTCTTCTGAATAACCCTCCAGACTTCACCTTCTCCTTCTCCTTCTTCTACTTCTTCTGATTCACCCTCCAGACTTCACCTTCTCCTTCTCCTTCTTCTACTTCTTCTGATTCACCCTACGGACTTCACCTTCTCCTTCTCCTTCTTCTGCTTCTTCTGATTCACCCTCCAGACTTCACCTTCTCCTTCTCCTTCTTCTGCTTCTTCTGATTCACCCTCCAGACTTCGCCTTCTCCTTCTCCTTCTTCTACTTCTTCTGATTCACCCTCCAGACTTCACCTTCTCCTTCTCCTTCTTCTACTTCTTCTGATTCACCCTCCAGTCTTCACCTTCTCCTTCTCCTTCTTCTGCTTCTTCTGATTCACCCTCCAGACTTCACCTTCTCCTTCTCCTTCTTCTGCTTCTTCTGATTCACCCTCCTGACTTCACCTTCTCCTTCTCCTTCTTCTGCTTCTTCTGATTCACCCTCCAGACTTCACCTTCTCCTTCTCCTTCTTCTACTTCTTCTGATTCACCCTCCAGACTTCACCTTCTCCTTCTCCTTCTTCTACTTCTTCTGATTCACCCTCCGGACTTCACCTTCTCCTTCTCCTTCTTCTGCTTCTTCTGATTCACCCTCCAGACTTCACCTTCTCCTTCTCCTTCTTCTGCTTCTTCTGATTCACCCTCCAGACTTCACCTTCTCCTTCTCCTTTTTCTGCTTCTTCTGATTCACCCTTCAGACTTCACCTTCTCCTTCTCCTTCTTCTGCTTCTTCTGATTCACCCTCCAGATCTCACCTTCTCCTTCTCCTTCTTCTACTTCTTCTGATTCACCCTCCAGACTTCATCTTCTCCTTCTCCTTCTTCTGCTTCTTCTGATTCACCCTCCAGATTTCACCTTCTCCTTCTCCTTCTTCTGCTTCTTCTGATTCACCCTCCAGACTTCGCCTTCTCCTTCTCCTTCTTCTACTTCTTCTGATTCACCCTCCAGACTTCACCTTCTCCTTCTCCTTCTTCTACTTCTTCTGATTCACCCTCCAGTCTTCACCTTCTCCTTCTCCTTCTTCTGCTTCTTCTGATTCACCCTCCAGACTTCACCTTCTCCTTCTCCTTCTTCTGCTTCTTCTGATTCACCCTCCTGACTTCACCTTCTCCTTCTCCTTCTTCTGCTTCTTCTGATTCACCCTCCAGACTTCACCTTCTCCTTCTCCTTCTTCTACTTCTTCTGATTCACCCTCCAGACTTCACCTTCTCCTTCTACTTCTTCTGTTTCTTCTGATTCACCCTCCAGACTTCACCTTCTCCTTCTCCTTCTTCTGCTTCTTCTGATTCACCCTCCATACTTCACCTTCTCCTTCTCCTTCTTCTGCTTCTTCTGATTCACCCTCCAGACTTCACCTTATCCTTCTCCTTCTTCTGCTTCTTCTGCTTCACCCTCCAGACTTCACCTTCTCCTTCTCCTTCTTCTGCTTCTTCTGCTTCACTCTCCAGACTTCACCTTCTCCTTCTCCTTCTTCTCCTTCTTCTGCTTCACCCTCCTGACTTCACATTCTGCTACTCCTTCTTCTACTTCTTCTGATTCACCCTCCAGACTTCACCTTCTCCTTCTCCTTCATCTGCTTTTTCTGCTTCAGCCTCCAGAATTCACCTTCTCCTTCTCCTTCTTCTGCTTCTTCTGCTTCGCCCTCCAGACTTCACCTTCTCCTTCTCCTTCTTCTGCTTCTTCTGCTTCACCCTCCAGACTTCACCTTCTCCTTCTCCTTCTTCTGCTTCTTCTGCTTCACCCTCCTGACTTCACCTTCTCCTTCTCCTTCTTCTACTTCTTCTGATTCACCCTCCAGACTTCACCTTCTCCTTCTCCTTCTTCTGCTTCTACGGCATCACCCTCCAGACTTCACCTTCTCCTTCTCCTTCTTCTGCTTCTTCTGCTGCGCCCTCCAGACTTGACCTTCTCCTTCTCCTTCTTCTGCTTCTTCTGCTTCACCCTCCTGACTTCACCTTCTCCTTCTCCTTCTTCTACTTCTTCTGCTTCACCCCCCTGACTTCACCTTCTCCTTCTCCTTTTTCTGCTTCTTCTGATTCACCCTCCTAACTTCACCTTCTCCTTCTCCTTCTTCTGCTTCTTCTGATTCACCCTCCTGACTTCACCTTCTCCTTCTCCTTCTTCTGCTTCTTCTGATCCACCCTCCAGAATTCACCTTCTACTTCTCCTTCTTCTGCTTCTTCTGATTCACCCTCCAGACCTCACCTTCTCCTACTCCTTCTTCTACTTCTTCTGATACACCCTCCAGACTTCATCTTCTCCTTCTCCTTCTTCTGCTTCTTCTGATTCACCCTCCAGACTTCACCTTCTCCTTCTCCTTCTTCTGCTTCTTCTGATTCACCCTCCAGACTTCACCTTCTCCTTCTCCTTCTTCTATTCTTCTGATTCACCCTCCAGACTTCACCTTCTTCTTCTCCTTCTTCTACTTCTTCTGATTCACCCTCCAGTCTTCACCTTCTCCTTCTCCTTCTTCTGCTTCTTCTGCTTCACCCTCCAGACTTCACCTTCTCCTTCTCTTTCTTCTGCTTCTTCTGATTCACCCTCCAGACTTCACCTTCTCCTTCTCCTTCTTCTGATTCTTCTGGTTTACCCTCCAGACTTCACCTTCTCCTTCTCCTTCTTCTGCTTCTTCTGATTCACCCTCCTGACTTCACCTTCTCCTTCTCCTTCTTCTACTTCTTCTGATTCACCCTCCTGACTTCACCTTCTCCTTCTCCTTCTTCTACTTCTTCTGCTTCACCCTCCAGACTTCACCTTCTCCTTCTCCTTCTTCTACTTCTTCTGATTCACCCTCCAGACTTCACCTTCTCCTTCTCCTTCTTCTGCTTCTTCTGATTCACCCTCCAGACTTCACCTTCTCCTTCTCCTTATACTGCTTCTTCTGATTCACCCTCCAGACTTCACCTTCTCCTTCTCCTTCTTCTGCTTCTTCTGATTCACCCTCCAGACTTCACCTTCTCCTTCTCCTTCTTCTGCTTCTTCTGATTCACCCTCCAGACTTCACCTTCTCCTTCTCCTTCTTCTACTTCTTCTGATTCACCCTCCAGACTTCATCTTCTCCTTCTCCTTCTTCTGCTTCTTCTGATTCACCCTCCAGACTTCATCTTCTCCTTCTCCTTCTTCTGCTTCTTCTGATTCACCCTCCAGACTTCACCTTCTCATTCTCCTTCTTCTACTTCTTCTGATTCACCCTCCAGACTTCACCTTCTCCTTCTCCTTCTTCTACTTCTTCTGATTCACCATCCGGACTTCACCTTCTCCTTTTCCTTCTTCTGCTTCTTCTGATTCACCCTCCAGACTTCACCTTCTCCTTCTCCTTCTTCTGCTTCTTCTGATTCACCCTCCAGACTTCACCTTCTCCTTCTCCTTTTTCTGCTTCTTCTGATTCACCCTTCAGACTTCACCTTCTCCTTCTCCTTCTTCTGCTTCTTCTGATTCACCCTCCAGATCTCACCTTCTCCTTCTCCTTCTTCTACTTCTTCTGATTCACCCTCCAGACTTCATCTTCTCCTTCTCCTTCTTCTGCTTCTTCTGATTCACCCTCCAGATTTCACCTTCTCCTTCTCCTTCTTCTGCTTCTTCTGATACACCCTCCAGACTTCGCCTTCTCCTTCTCCTTCTTCTACTTCTTCTGATTCACCCTCATGACTTCACCTTCTCCTTCTCCTTCTTCTACTTCTTCTGATTCACCCTCCAGTCTTCACCTTCTCCTTCTCCTTCTTCTGCTTCTTCTGATTCACCCTCCAGACTTCACCTTCTCCTTCTCCTTCTTCTGCTTCTTCTGATTCACCCTCCTGACTTCACCTTCTCCTTCTCCTTCTTCTGCTTCTTCTGATTCACCCTCCAGACTTCACCTTCTCCTTCTCCTTCTTCTACTTCTTCTGATTCACCCTCCGGACTTCACCTTCTCCTTCTCCTTCTTCTGCTTCTTCTGATTCAACCTCCAGACTTCACCTTCTCCTTCTCCTTCTTCTGCTTCTTCTGATTCACCCTCCAGACTTCACCTTCTCCTTCTCCTTTTTCTGCTTCTTCTGATTCACCCTTCAGACTTCACCTTCTCCTTCTCCTTCTTCTGCTTCTTCTGATTCACCCTCCAGATCTCACCTTCTCCTTCTCCTTCTTCTACTTCTTCTGATTCACCCTCCAGACTTCATCTTCTCCTTCTCCTTCTTCTGCTTCTTCTGATTCACCCTCCAGATTTCACCTTCTCCTTCTCCTTCTTCTGCTTCTTCTGATTCACCCTCCAGACTTCGCCTTCTCCTTCTCCTTCTTCTACTTCTTCTGATTCACCCTCCAGACTTCACCTTCTCCTTCTCCTTCTTCTACTTCTTCTGATTCACCCTCCAGTCTTCACCTTCTCCTTCTCCTTCTTCTGCTTCTTCTGATTCACCCTCCAGACTTCACCTTCTCCTTCTCCTTCTTCTGCTTCTTCTGATTCACCCTCCTGACTTCACCTTCTCCTTCTCCTTCTTCTGCTTCTTCTGATTCACCCTCCTGACTTCACCTTCTCCTTCTCCTTCTTCTACTTCTTCTGATTCACCCTCCAGACTTCACCTTCTCCTTCTCCTTCTTCTGCTTCTACGGCTTCACCCTCCAGACTTCACCTTCTCCTTCTCCTTCTTCTGCTTCTTCTGCTGCGCCCTCCAGACTTGACCTTCTCCTTCTCCTTCTTCTGCTTCTTCTGCTTCACCCTCCTGACTTCACCTTCTCCTTCTCCTTATTCTACTTCTTCTGCTTCACCCCCCTGACTTCACCTTCTCCTTCTCCTTCTTCTGCTTCTTCTGATTCACCCTCCTATCTTCACCTTCTCCTTCTCCTTCTTCTGCTTCTTCTGATTCACCCTCCTGACTTCACCTTCTCCTTCTCCTTCTTCTGCTTCTTCTGATCCACCCTCCAGACTTCACCTTCTACTTCTCCTTCTTCTGCTTCTTCTGATTCACCCTCCAGACCTCACCTTCTCCTTCTCCTTCTTCTACTTCTTCTGATTCACCCTCCAGACTTCATCTTCTCCTTCTCCTTCTTCTGCTTCTTCTGATTCACCCTCCAGACTTCACCTTCTCCTTCTCCTTCTTCTGCTTCTTCTGATTCACCCTCCAGACTTCACCTTCTCCTTCTCCTTCTTCTATTCTTCTGATTCACCCTCCAGACTTCACCTTCTTCTTCTCCTACTTCTACTTCTTCTGATTCACCCTCCAGTCTTCACCTTCTCCTTCTCCTTCTTCTGCTTCTTCTGCTTCACCCTCCAGACTTCACCTTCTCCTTCTCTTTCTTCTGCTTCTTCTGATTCACCCTCCAGACTTCACCTTCTCCTTCTCCTTCTTCTGATTCTTCTCGTTTACCCTCCAGACTTCACCTTCTCCTTCTCCTTCTTCTGCTTCTTCTGATTCACCCTCCTGACTTTCACCTTCTCCTTCTCCTTCTTCTACTTCTTCTGATTCACCCTCCTGACTTCACCTTCTCCTTCTCCTTCTTCTACTTCTTCTGCTTCACCCTCCAGACTTCACCTTCTCCTTCTCCTTCTTCTACTTCTTCTGATTCACCCTCCAGACTTCACCTTCTCCTTCTCCTTCTTCTGCTTCTTCTGATTCACCCTCCAGACTTCACCTTCTCCTTCTCCTTATTCTGCTTCTTCTGATTCACCCTCCAGACTTCACCTTCCCTTCTCCTTCTTCTGCTTCTTCTGATTCACCCTCCAGACTTCACCTTCTCCTTCTCCTTCTTCTGCTTCTTCTGATTCACCCTCCAGACTTCACCTTCTCCTTCTCCTTCTTCTACTTCTTCTGATTCACCCTCCAGACTTCATCTTCTCCTTCTCCTTCTTCTGCTTCTTCTGATTCACCCTCCAGACTTCACCTTCTCCTTCTCCTTCTTCTGCTTCTTCTGATTCACCCTCCAGACTTCACCTTCTCCTTCTCCTTCTTCTACTTCTTCTGATTCACCCTCCAGACTTCACCTTCTCCTTCTCCTTCTTCTACTTCTTCTGATTCACCCTCCGGACTTCACCTTCTCCTTCTCCTTCTTCTGCTTCTTCTGATTCACCCTCCAGACTTCACCTTCTCCTTCTCCTTCTTCTGCTTCTTCTGATTCACCCTCCAGACTTCGCCTTCTCCTTCTCCTTCTTCTACTTCTTCTGATTCACCCTCCAGACTTCACCTTCTCCTTCTCCTTCTTCTACTTCTTCTGATTCACCCTCCAGTCTTCACCTTCTCCTTCTCCTTCTTCTGCTTCTTCTGATTCACCCTCCAGACTTCACCTTCTCCTTCTCCTTCTTCTGCTTCTTCTGATTCACCCTCCTGACTTCACCTTCTCCTTCTCCTTCTTCTGCTTCTTCTGATTCACCCTCCAGACTTCACCTTCTCCTTCTCCTTCTTCTACTTCTTCTGATTCACCCTCCAGACTTCACCTTCTCCTTCTCCTTCTTCTACTTCTTCTGATTCACCCTCCGGACTTCACCTTCTCCTTCTCCTTCTTCTGCTTCTTCTGATTCACCCTCCAGACTTCACCTTCTCCTTCTCCTTCTTCTGCTTCTTCTGATTCACCCTCCAGACTTCACCTTCTCCTTCTCCTTTTTCTGCTTCTTCTGATTCACCCTTCAGACTTCACCTTCTCCTTCTCCTTCTTCTGCTTCTTCTGATTCACCCTCCAGATCTCACCTTCTCCTTCTCCTTCTTCTACTTCTTCTGATTCACCCTCCAGACTTCATCTTCTCCTTCTCCTTCTTCTGCTTCTTCTGATTCACCCTCCAGATTTCACCTTCTCCTTCTCCTTCTTCTGCTTCTTCTGATTCACCCTCCAGACTTCGCCTTCTCCTTCTCCTTCTTCTACTTCTTCTGATTCACCCTCCAGACTTCACCTTCTCCTTCTCCTTCTTCTACTTCTTCTGATTCACCCTCCAGTCTTCACCTTCTCCTTCTCCTTCTTCTGCTTCTTCTGATTCACCCTCCAGACTTCACCTTCTCCTTCTCCTTCTTCTGCTTCTTCTGATTCACCCTCCTGACTTCACCTTCTCCTTCTCCTTCTTCTGCTTCTTCTGATTCACCCTCCAGACTTCACCTTCTCCTTCTCCTTCTTCTACTTCTTCTGATTCACCCTCCAGACTTCACCTTCTCCTTCTACTTCTTCTGCTTCTTCTGATTCACCCTCCAGACTTCACCTTCTCCTTCTCCTTCTTCTGCTTCTTCTGATTCACCCTCCATACTTCACCTTCTCCTTCTCCTTCTTCTGCTTCTTCTGATTCACCCTCCAGACTTCACCTTATCCTTCTCCTTCTTCTGCTTCTTCTGCTTCACCCTCCAGACTTCACCTTCTCCTTCTCCTTCTTCTGCTTCTTCTGCTTCACTCTCCAGACTTCACCTTCTCCTTCTCCTTCTTCTCCTTCTTCTGCTTCACCCTCCTGACTTCACATTCTGCTACTCCTTCTTCTACTTCTTCTGATTCACCCTCCAGACTTCACCTTCTCCTTCTCCTTCTTCTGCTTCTTCTGATTCACCCTGCAGACTTCACCTTCTCCTTCTCCTTCTTCTGCTTCTTCTGATTCACCCTCCAGACTTCACCTTCTCCTTCTCCTTCTTCTACTTCTTCTGATTCACCCTCCAGACTTCACCATCTCCTTCTCCTTCTTCTGCTTCTTCTGATTCACCCTCCAGACTTCACCTTCTCCTTCTCCTTCGTCTACTTCTTCTGATTCACCCTCCAGACTACACCTTCTCCTTCTCCTTCTTCTACTTCTTCTGATTCACCCTCCAGACTTCACCTTCTCCTTCTCCTTCTTCTGCTTCTTCTGATTCACCCTCCAGACTTCACCTTCTCCTTCTCCTTCTTCTACTTCTTCTGATTCACCCTCCAGACTGCACCTTCTCCTTCTTCTACTTCTTCTGATTCACCCTCCAGACTTCACCTTCTCCTTCTCCTTCTTCTACTTCTTCTGCTTCTCCCTCCAGACTTCACCTTCTCCTTCTCCTTCTTCTGCTTCTTCTGATTCACCCTCAGACTTCAGCTTCTCCTTCTCCTTCTTCTACTTCTTCTGATTCACCCTCCAGACTTCACCTTCTCCTTCTTCTCCTTCTTCTGATTCACCCTCCTGACTTCACGTTCTCCTTCTCCTTCTTCTGCTTCTTCTGCTTCACCCTCCAGACTTCACCTTCTCCTTCTCCTTCTTCTGCTTCTTCTGCTTCACCCTCCAGACTTTACCTTCTCCTTCTCCTTCCTCTGCTTCTTCTGCTTCACCCTCCTGACTTCACCTTCTCCTTCTCCTTCTTCTACTTCTTCTGATTCACCCTCCAGACTTCACCTTCTCCTTCTCCTTCTTCTGCTTCTTCTGCTTCACCCTCCAGACTTCACCTTCTCCTTCACCTTCTTCTGCTTCTTCTGCTTCGCCCTCCAGACTTCACCTTCTCCTTCTCCTTCTTCTGCTTCTTCTGCTTCACCCTCCAGACTTCACCTTCTCCTTCTCCTTCTTCTGCTTCTTCTGCTTCACTCTCCTAACTTCACCTTCTCCTTCTCCTCCTTCTACTTCTTCTGATTCACCCTCCAGACTTCACCTTCTCCTTCTCCTTCTTCTGCTTCTTCTGCTTCACCCTCCAGACTTCACCTTCTCCTTCTCCTTCTTCTGCTTCTTCTGCTGCGCCCTCCAGACTTCACCTTCTCCTTCTCCTTCTTCTGCTTCTTCTGCTTCACCCTCCTGACTTCACCTTCTCCTTCTCCTTCTGCTACTTCTTCTGCTTCACCCCCCTGACTTCACCTGCTCCTTCTCCTTCTTCTGCTTCTTCTAATTCACCCTCCAGACTTCACCTTCTCCTTCTCCTTCTTCTGCTTCTTCTGATTCACCCTCCAGACTTCACCTTCTCCTTCTCCTTCTTCTGCTTCTTCTGATTCACCCTCCTAACTTCACCTTCTCCTTCTCCTTCTTCTGCTTCTTCTGATTCACCCTCCTGACTTCACCTTCTCCTTCTCCTTCTTCTGCTTCTTCTGATTCACCCTCCAGACTTCATCTTCTCCTTCTCCTTCTTCTGCTTCTTCTGATTCACCCTCCAGACTTCACCTTCTCCTTCTCCTTCTTCTGATTCTTCTGATTCACCCTCCAGACCTCACCTTCTCCTTCTTCTACTTCTTCTGATTCACCCTCCAGACTTCATCTTTTCCTTCTCTTTCTTCTACTTCTTCTGATTCATCCTCCAGACTTCACCTTCTCCTTCTCCTTCTTCTACTTCTTCTGATTCACCCTCCAGTCTTCACCTTCTCCTTCTCCTTCTTCTGTTTCTTCTGCTTCACCCTCCAGACTTCACTTTCTCCTTCTCTTTCTTCTGCTTCTTCTGATTCACCCTCCAGACTTCACCTTCTCCTTCTCCTTATAATGCTTCTTCTGATTCACCCTCCAGACTTCACCTTCTCCTCCTCCTTCTTCTGCTTCTTCTGATTCACCCTCCAGACTTCACCTTCTCCTTCTCCTTCTTCTGCTTCTTCTGATTCACCCTCCAGACTTCACCTTCTCCTTCTCCTTCTTCTGCTTCTTCTGATTCACCCTCCAGACTTCACCTTCTCCATCTCCTTCTTCTGCTACTTCTGATTCACCCTCCAGACTTCACCTTCTCCTTCTCCTTCTTCTGCTTCTTCTGATTCACCCTTCAGACTTCACCTTCTCCTTCTCCTTTTCTACTTCTTCTGATTCACCCTCCAGACCTCACCATCTCCTTCTCCTTCATCTACTTCTTCTGATTCACCCTCCAGACTTCATCTTCTCCTTCTCCTTCTTCTGCTTCTTCTGATTCACCCTCCAGACTTCACCTTCTCCTTCTCCTTCTTCTGCTTCTTCTGATTCACCCTCCAGACTTCACCTTCTCCTTCTCCTTCTTCTACTTCTTCTGCTTCTCCCCCCTGACTTCACCTTCTCCTTCTCCTTCTTCTGCTTCTTCTGATTCACCCTCCTAACTTCACCTTCTCCTTCTCCTTCTTCTGCTTCTTCTGATTCACCCTCCTGACTTCACCTTCTCCTTCTCCTTCTTCTGCTTCTTCTGATTCACCCTCCAGACTTCACCTTCTCCTTCTCCTTCTTCTGCTTCTTCTGATTCATCCTCCTGACTTCACCTTCTCCTTCTCCTTCTTCTACTTCTTCTGCTTCACCCTCCAGCCTCCAGACTTCACCTTCTCCTTCTCCGTCTTCTACTTCTTCTGATTCACCCTCCAGACTTCACCTTCTCCTTCTTCTGCTTCTTCTGATTCACCCTCCAGACTTCACCTTCTCCTTCTCCTTCTTCTGCTTCTTCCGATTCACCCTTCAGACTTCACCTTCTCCTTCTCCTTCTTCTGCTTCTTCTGATTCACCCTCCAGACCTCACCTTCCCCTTCTCCTTCTTATACATCTTCTGATTCACCCTCCAGACTTCATCTTCTCCTTCTCCTTCTTGTGCTTCTTCTGATTCACCCTCCAGACTTCACCTTCTCCTTCTCCTTCTTCTGCTTCTTCTGATTCACCCTCCAGACTTCGCCTTCTCCTTCTTCTACTTCTTCTGATTCACCCTCCAGACTTCACCTTCTCCTTCTCCTTCTTCTACTTCTTCTGATTCACCCTCCAGTCTTCACCTTCTCCTTCTCCTTCTTCTGCTTCTTCTGATTCACCCTCCAGACTTCACCTTCTCCTTCTCCTTCTTCTGCTTCTTCTGATTCACCCTCCTGACTTCACCTTCTCCTTCTCCTTCTTCTGCTTCTTCTGATTCACCCTCCAGACTTCACCTTCTCCTTCTCCTTCTTCTACTTCTTCTGATTCACCCTCCAGACTTCACCTTCTCCTTCTACCTCTTCTGCTTCTTCTGATTCACCCTCCAGACTTCACCTTCTCCTTCTCCTTCTTCTGCTTCTTCTGATTCACCCTCCAGACTTCACCTTCTCCTTCTCCTTCTTCTGCTACTTCTGATTCAACCTCCAGAATTCACATTCTCCTTCTCCTTCTTCTGCTTCTTCTGATTCACCCTCCAGACTTCACCTTCTCCTTCTCCTTCTTCTACTTCTTCTGTTTCACCCTCCAGACTTCACCTTCTCCTTCTCCTGCTTCTGCTTCTTCTGATTCACCCTCCAGACTTCACCTTCTCCTTCTCCTTCGTCTACTTCTTCTGATTCACCCTCCAGACTACACCTTCTCCTTCTCCTTCTTCTACATCTTCTGATTCACCCTCCAGACTTCACCTTCTCCTTCTCCTTCTTCTGCTTCTTCTGATTCACCCTCCAGACTTCACCTTCTCATTCTCCTTCTTCTACTTCTTCTGATTCACACTCCAAACTTCATCTTCTCCTTCTCCTTCTTCTACTTCTTCTGATTCACCCTCCAGACTTCACCTTCTCCTTCTCCTTCTTCTACTTCTTCTGCTTCTCCCTCCAGACTTCACCTTCTCCTTCTCCTTCTTCTGCTTCTTCTGATTCACCCTCCAGACTTCACCTTCTCCTTCTCCTTCTTCTACTTCTTCTGATTCACCCTCCAGACTTCACCTTCTCCTTCTCCTTCTTCTACTTCTTCTGATTCACCCTCCAGACTTCTCCTTCTCCTTCTCCTTCTTCTACTTCTTCTGATTCACCCTCCTGACTTCACCTTATCCTTCTCCTTCTTCTGCTTCTTCTGCTTCACCCTCCAGACTTCACCTTCTCCTTCTCCTTCTTCTGCTTCTTCTGCTTCACTCTCCAGACTTCACCTTCTCCTTCTGCTTCTTCTGCTTCTTCTGCTTCACCCTCCTGACTTCACCTTCTGCTACTCCTTCTTCTACTTCTTCTGATTCACCCTCCAGACTTCACCTTCTCCTTCTCCTTCATCTGCTTTTTCTGCTTCAGCCTCCAGAATTCACCTTCTCCTTCTCCTTCTTCTGCTTCTTCTGCTTCTTCTGCTTCGCCCTCCAGACTTCACCTTCTCCTTCTCCTTCTTCTGCTTCTTCTGCTTCACCCTCCAGACTTCACCTTCTCCTTCTCCTTCTTCTGCTTCTTCTGCTTCACCCTCCTATCTTCACCTTCTCCTTCTCCTTCTTCTACTTCTTCTGATTCACCCTCCAGACTTCACCTTCTCCTTCTCCTTCTTCTGCTTCTACGGCTTCACCCTCCAGACTTCACCTTCTCCTTCTCCTTCTTCTGCTTCTTCTGCTGCGCCCTCCAGACTTGACCTTCTCCTTCTCCTTCTTCTACTTCTTCTGCTTCACCCTCCTGACTTCACCTTCTCCTTCTCCTTATTCTACTTCTTCTGCTTCACCCCCCTGACTTCACCTTCTCCTTCTCCTTCTTCTGCTTCTTCTGATTCACCCTCCTATCTTCACCTTCTCCTTCTCCTTCTTCTGCTTCTTCTGATTCACCCTCCTGACTTCACCTTCTCCTTCTCCTTCTTCTGCTTCTTCTGATCCACCCTCCAGACTTCACCTTCTACTTCTCCGTCTTCTGCTTCTTCTGATTCACCCTCCAGACCTCACCTTCTCCTTCTCCTTCTTCTACTTCTTCTGATTCACCCTCCAGACTTCATCTTCTCCTTCTCCTTCTTCTGCTTCTTCTGATTCACCCTCCAGACTTCACCTTCTCCTTCTCCTTCTTCTGCTTCTTCTGATTCACCCTCCAGACTTCACCTTCTCCTTCTCCTTCTTCTATTCTTCTGATTCACCCTCCAGACTTCACCTTCTTCTTCTCCTACTTCTACTTCTTCTGATTCACCCTCCAGTCTTCACCTTCTCCTTCTCCTTCTTCTGCTTCTTCTGCTTCACCCTCCAGACTTCACCTTCTCCTTCTCTTTCTTCTGCTTCTTCTGATTCACCCTCCAGACTTCACCTTCTCCTTCTCCTTCTTCTGATTCTTCTCGTTTACCCTCCAGACTTCACCTTCTCCTTCTCCTTCTTCTGCTTCTTCTGATTCACCCTCCTGACTTCACCTTCTCCTTCTCCTTCTTCTACTTCTTCTGATTCACCCTCCTGACTTCACCTTCTCCTTCTCCTTCTTCTACTTCTTCTGCTTCACCCTCCAGACTTCACCTTCTCCTTCTCCTTCTTCTACTTCTTCTGATTCACCCTCCAGACTTCACCTTCTCCTTCTCCTTCTTCTGCTTCTTCTGATTCACCCTCCAGACTTCACCTTCTCCTTCTCCTTATTCTGCTTCTTCTGATTCACCCTCCAGACTTCACCTTCTCCTTCTCCTTCTTCTGCTTCTTCTGATTCACCCTCCAGACTTCACCTTCTCCTTCTCCTTCTTCTGCTTCTTCTGATTCACCCTCCAGACTTCACCTTCTCCTTCTCCTTCTTCTACTTCTTCTGATTCACCCTCCAGCCTTCATCTTCTCCTTCTCCTTCTTCTGCTTCTTCTGATTCACCCTCCAGACTTCACCTTCTCCTTCTCCTTCTTCTGCTTCTTCTGAATAACCCTCCAGACTTCACCTTCTCCTTCTCCTTCTTCTACTTCTTCTGATTCACCCTCCAGACTTCACCTTCTCCTTCTCCTTCTTCTACTTCTTCTGATTCACCCTACGGACTTCACCTTCTCCTTCTCCTTCTTCTGCTTCTTCTGATTCACCCTCCAGACTTCACCTTCTCCTTCTCCTTCTTCTGCTTCTTCTGATTCACCCTCCAGACTTCGCCTTCTCCTTCTCCTTCTTCTACTTCTTCTGATTCACCCTCCAGACTTCACCTTCTCCTTCTCCTTCTTCTACTTCTTCTGATTCACCCTCCAGTCTTCACCTTCTCCTTCTCCTTCTTCTGCTTCTTCTGATTCACCCTCCAGACTTCACCTTCTCCTTCTCCTTCTTCTGCTTCTTCTGATTCACCCTCCTGACTTCACCTTCTCCTTCTCCTTCTTCTGCTTCTTCTGATTCACCCTCCAGACTTCACCTTCTCCTTCTCCTTCTTCTACTTCTTCTGATTCACCCTCCAGACTTCACCTTCTCCTTCTCCTTCTTCTACTTCTTCTGATTCACCCTCCGGACTTCACCTTCTCCTTCTCCTTCTTCTGCTTCTTCTGATTCACCCTCCAGACTTCACCTTCTCCTTCTCCTTCTTCTGCTTCTTCTGATTCACCCTCCAGACTTCACCTTCTCCTTCTCCTTTTTCTGCTTCTTCTGATTCACCCTTCAGACTTCACCTTCTCCTTCTCCTTCTTCTGCTTCTTCTGATTCACCCTCCAGATCTCACCTTCTCCTTCTCCTTCTTCTACTTCTTCTGATTCACCCTCCAGACTTCATCTTCTCCTTCTCCTTCTTCTGCTTCTTCTGATTCACCCTCCAGATTTCACCTTCTCCTTCTCCTTCTT
Source organism: Somniosus microcephalus (assembly GCF_052327205.1). Taxonomy (NCBI): domain Eukaryota; kingdom Metazoa; phylum Chordata; class Chondrichthyes; order Squaliformes; family Somniosidae; genus Somniosus; species Somniosus microcephalus. Next base: position 202,012 of record NW_028225575.1, read on the forward strand.
CTGCTTCTTCTGATTCACCCTCCAGACTTCGCCTTCTCCTTCTCCTTCTTCTACTTCTTCTGATTCACCCTCCAGACTTCACCTTCTCCTTCTCCTTCTTCTACTTCTTCTGATTCACCCTCCAGTCTTCACCTTCTCCTTCTCCTTCTTCTGCTTCTTCTGATTCACCCTCCAGACTTCACCTTCTCCTTCTCCTTCTTCTGCTTCTTCTGATTCACCCTCCTGACTTCACCTTCTCCTTCTCCTTCTTCTGCTTCTTCTGATTCACCCTCCAGACTTCACCTTCTCCTTCTCCTTCTTCTACTTCTTCTGATTCACCCTCCAGACTTCACCTTCTCCTTCTACTTCTTCTGTTTCTTCTGATTCACCCTCCAGACTTCACCTTCTCCTTCTCCTTCTTCTGCTTCTTCTGATTCACCCTCCATACTTCACCTTCTCCTTCTCCTTCTTCTGCTTCTTCTGATTCACCCTCCAGACTTCACCTTATCCTTCTCCTTCTTCTGCTTCTTCTGCTTCACCCTCCAGACTTCACCTTCTCCTTCTCCTTCTTCTGCTTCTTCTGCTTCACTCTCCAGACTTCACCTTCTCCTTCTCCTTCTTCTCCTTCTTCTGCTTCACCCTCCTGACTTCACATTCTGCTACTCCTTCTTCTACTTCTTCTGATTCACCCTCCAGACTTCACCTTCTCCTTCTCCTTCATCTGCTTTTTCTGCTTCAGCCTCCAGAATTCACCTTCTCCTTCTCCTTCTTCTGCTTCTTCTGCTTCGCCCTCCAGACTTCACCTTCTCCTTCTCCTTCTTCTGCTTCTTCTGCTTCACCCTCCAGACTTCACCTTCTCCTTCTCCTTCTTCTGCTTCTTCTGCTTCACCCTCCTGACTTCACCTTCTCCTTCTCCTTCTTCTACTTCTTCTGATTCACCCTCCAGACTTCACCTTCTCCTTCTCCTTCTTCTGCTTCTACGGCATCACCCTCCAGACTTCACCTTCTCCTTCTCCTTCTTCTGCTTCTTCTGCTGCGCCCTCCAGACTTGACCTTCTCCTTCTCCTTCTTCTGCTTCTTCTGCTTCACCCTCCTGACTTCACCTTCTCCTTCTCCTTCTTCTACTTCTTCTGCTTCATCCCCTGACTTCACCTTCTCCTTCTCCTTTTTCTGCTTCTTCTGATTCACCCTCCTAACTTCACCTTCTCCTTCTCCTTCTTCTGCTTCTTCTGATTCACCCTCCTGACTTCACCTTCTCCTTCTCCTTCTTCTGCTTCTTCTGATCCACCCTCCAGAATTCACCTTCTACTTCTCCTTCTTCTGCTTCTTCTGATTCACCCTCCAGACCTCACCTTCTCCTTCTCCTTCTTCTACTTCTTCTGATACACCCTCCAGACTTCATCTTCTCCTTCTCCTTCTTCTGCTTCTTCTGATTCACCCTCCAGACTTCACCTTCTCCTTCTCCTTCTTCTGCTTCTTCTGATTCACCCTCCAGACTTCACCTTCTCCTTCTCCTTCTTCTATTCTTCTGATTCACCCTCCAGACTTCACCTTCTTCTTCTCCTTCTTCTACTTCTTCTGATTCACCCTCCAGTCTTCACCTTCTCCTTCTCCTTCTTCTGCTTCTTCTGCTTCACCCTCCAGACTTCACCTTCTCCTTCTCTTTCTTCTGCTTCTTCTGATTCACCCTCCAGACTTCACCTTCTCCTTCTCCTTCTTCTGATTCTTCTGGTTTACCCTCCAGACTTCACCTTCTCCTTCTCCTTCTTCTGCTTCTTCTGATTCACCCTCCTGACTTCACCTTCTCCTTCTCCTTCTTCTACTTCTTCTGATTCACCCTCCTGACTTCACCTTCTCCTTCTCCTTCTTCTACTTCTTCTGCTTCACCCTCCAGACTTCACCTTCTCCTTCTCCTTCTTCTACTTCTTCTGATTCACACTCCAGACTTCACCTTCTCCTTCTCCTTCTTCTGCTTCTTCTGATTCACCCTCCAGACTTCACCTTCTCCTTCTCCTTATACTGCTTCTTCTGATTCACCCTCCAGACTTCACCTTCTCCTTCTCCTTCTTCTGCTTCTTCTGATTCACCCTCCAGACTTCACCTTCTCCTTCTCCTTCTTCTGCTTCTTCTGATTCACTCTCCAGACTTCACCTTCTCCTTCTCCTTCTTCTACTTCTTCTGATTCACCCTCCAGACTTCACCTTCTCCTTCTCCTTCTTCTGCTTCTTCTGATTCACCCTCCAGACTTCACCTTCTCCTTCTCCTTCTTCTATTCTTCTGATTCACCCTCCAGACTTCACCTTCTTCTTCTCCTACTTCTACTTCTTCTGATTCACCCTCCAGTCTTCACCTTCTCCTTCTCCTTCTTCTGCTTCTTCTGCTTCACCCTCCAGACTTCACCTTCTCCTTCTCTTTCTTCTGCTTCTTCTGATTCACCCTCCAGACTTCACCTTCTCCTTCTCCTTCTTCTGATTCTTCTCGTTTACCCTCCAGACTTCACCTTCTCCTTCTCCTTCTTCTGCTTCTTCTGATTCACCCTCCTGACTTCACCTTCTCCTTCTCCTTCTTCTACTTCTTCTGATTCACCCTCCTGACTTCACCTTCTCCTTCTCCTTCTTCTACTTCTTCTGCTTCACCCTCCAGACTTCACCTTCTCCTTCTCCTTCTTCTACTTCTTCTGATTCACCCTCCAGACTTCACCTTCTCCTTCTCCTTCTTCTGCTTCTTCTGATTCACCCTCCAGACTTCACCTTCTCCTTCTCCTTATTCTGCTTCTTCTGATTCACCCTCCAGACTTCACCTTCTCCTTCTCCTTCTTCTGCTTCTTCTGATTCACCCTCCAGACTTCACCTTCTCCTTCTCCTTCTTCTGCTTCTTCTGATTCACCCTCCAGACTTCACCTTCTCCTTCTCCTTCTTCTACTTCTTCTGATTCACCCTCCAGCCTTCATCTTCTCCTTCTCCTTCTTCTGCTTCTTCTGATTCACCCTCCAGACTTCACCTTCTCCTTCTCCTTCTTCTGCTTCTTCTGAATAACCCTCCAGACTTCACCTTCTCCTTCTCCTTCTTCTACTTCTTCTGATTCACCCTCCAGACTTCACCTTCTCCTTCTCCTTCTTCTACTTCTTCTGATTCACCCTACGGACTTCACCTTCTCCTTCTCCTTCTTCTGCTTCTTCTGATTCACCCTCCAGACTTCACCTTCTCCTTCTCCTTCTTCTGCTTCTTCTGATTCACCCTCCAGACTTCGCCTTCTCCTTCTCCTTCTTCTACTTCTTCTGATTCACCCTCCAGACTTCACCTTCTCCTTCTCCTTCTTCTACTTCTTCTGATTCACCCTCCAGTCTTCACCTTCTCCTTCTCCTTCTTCTGCTTCTTCTGATTCACCCTCCAGACTTCACCTTCTCCTTCTCCTTCTTCTGCTTCTTCTGATTCACCCTCCTGACTTCACCTTCTCCTTCTCCTTCTTCTGCTTCTTCTGATTCACCCTCCAGACTTCACCTTCTCCTTCTCCTTCTTCTACTTCTTCTGATTCACCCTCCAGACTTCACCTTCTCCTTCTCCTTCTTCTACTTCTTCTGATTCACCCTCCGGACTTCACCTTCTCCTTCTCCTTCTTCTGCTTCTTCTGATTCACCCTCCAGACTTCACCTTCTCCTTCTCCTTCTTCTGCTTCTTCTGATTCACCCTCCAGACTTCACCTTCTCCTTCTCCTTTTTCTGCTTCTTCTGATTCACCCTTCAGACTTCACCTTCTCCTTCTCCTTCTTCTGCTTCTTCTGATTCACCCTCCAGATCTCACCTTCTCCTTCTCCTTCTTCTACTTCTTCTGATTCACCCTCCAGACTTCATCTTCTCCTTCTCCTTCTTCTGCTTCTTCTGATTCACCCTCCAGATTTCACCTTCTCCTTCTCCTTCTTCTGCTTCTTCTGATTCACCCTCCAGACTTCGCCTTCTCCTTCTCCTTCTTCTACTTCTTCTGATTCACCCTCCAGACTTCACCTTCTCCTTCTCCTTCTTCTACTTCTTCTGATTCACCCTCCAGTCTTCACCTTCTCCTTCTCCTTCTTCTGCTTCTTCTGATTCACCCTCCAGACTTCACCTTCTCCTTCTCCTTCTTCTGCTTCTTCTGATTCACCCTCCTGACTTCACCTTCTCCTTCTCCTTCTTCTGCTTCTTCTGATTCACCCTCCAGACTTCACCTTCTCCTTCTCCTTCTTCTACTTCTTCTGATTCACCCTCCAGACTTCACCTTCTCCTTCTACTTCTTCTGTTTCTTCTGATTCACCCTCCAGACTTCACCTTCTCCTTCTCCTTCTTCTGCTTCTTCTGATTCACCCTCCATACTTCACCTTCTCCTTCTCCTTCTTCTGCTTCTTCTGATTCACCCTCCAGACTTCACCTTATCCTTCTCCTTCTTCTGCTTCTTCTGCTTCACCCTCCAGACTTCACCTTCTCCTTCTCCTTCTTCTGCTTCTTCTGCTTCACTCTCCAGACTTCACCTTCTCCTTCTCCTTCTTCTCCTTCTTCTGCTTCACCCTCCTGACTTCACATTCTGCTACTCCTTCTTCTACTTCTTCTGATTCACCCTCCAGACTTCACCTTCTCCTTCTCCTTCATCTGCTTTTTCTGCTTCAGCCTCCAGAATTCACCTTCTCCTTCTCCTTCTTCTGCTTCTTCTGCTTCGCCCTCCAGACTTCACCTTCTCCTTCTCCTTCTTCTGCTTCTTCTGCTTCACCCTCCAGACTTCACCTTCTCCTTCTCCTTCTTCTGCTTCTTCTGCTTCACCCTCCTGACTTCACCTTCTCCTTCTCCTTCTTCTACTTCTTCTGATTCACCCTCCAGACTTCACCTTCTCCTTCTCCTTCTTCTGCTTCTACGGCATCACCCTCCAGACTTCACCTTCTCCTTCTCCTTCTTCTGCTTCTTCTGCTGCGCCCTCCAGACTTGACCTTCTCCTTCTCCTTCTTCTGCTTCTTCTGCTTCACCCTCCTGACTTCACCTTCTCCTTCTCCTTCTTCTACTTCTTCTGCTTCATCCCCTGACTTCACCTTCTCCTTCTCCTTTTTCTGCTTCTTCTGATTCACCCTCCTAACTTCACCTTCTCCTTCTCCTTCTTCTGCTTCTTCTGATTCACCCTCCTGACTTCACCTTCTCCTTCTCCTTCTTCTGCTTCTTCTGATCCACCCTCCAGAATTCACCTTCTACTTCTCCTTCTTCTGCTTCTTCTGATTCACCCTCCAGACCTCACCTTCTCCTTCTCCTTCTTCTACTTCTTCTGATACACCCTCCAGACTTCATCTTCTCCTTCTCCTTCTTCTGCTTCTTCTGATTCACCCTCCAGACTTCACCTTCTCCTTCTCCTTCTTCTGCTTCTTCTGATTCACCCTCCAGACTTCACCTTCTCCTTCTCCTTCTTCTATTCTTCTGATTCACCCTCCAGACTTCACCTTCTTCTTCTCCTTCTTCTACTTCTTCTGATTCACCCTCCAGTCTTCACCTTCTCCTTCTCCTTCTTCTGCTTCTTCTGCTTCACCCTCCAGACTTCACCTTCTCCTTCTCTTTCTTCTGCTTCTTCTGATTCACCCTCCAGACTTCACCTTCTCCTTCTCCTTCTTCTGATTCTTCTGGTTTACCCTCCAGACTTCACCTTCTCCTTCTCCTTCTTCTGCTTCTTCTGATTCACCCTCCTGACTTCACCTTCTCCTTCTCCTTCTTCTACTTCTTCTGATTCACCCTCCTGACTTCACCTTCTCCTTCTCCTTCTTCTACTTCTTCTGCTTCACCCTCCAGACTTCACCTTCTCCTTCTCCTTCTTCTACTTCTTCTGATTCACACTCCAGACTTCACCTTCTCCTTCTCCTTCTTCTGCTTCTTCTGATTCACCCTCCAGACTTCACCTTCTCCTTCTCCTTATACTGCTTCTTCTGATTCACCCTCCAGACTTCACCTTCTCCTTCTCCTTCTTCTGCTTCTTCTGATTCACCCTCCAGACTTCACCTTCTCCTTCTCCTTCTTCTGCTTCTTCTGATTCACTCTCCAGACTTCACCTTCTCCTTCTCCTTCTTCTACTTCTTCTGATTCACCCTCCAGACTTCATCTTCTCCTTCTCCTTCTTCTGCTTCTTCTGATTCACCCTCCAGACTTCATCTTCTCCTTCTCCTTCTTCTGCTTCTTCTGATTCACCCTCCAGACTTCACCTTCTCCTTCTCCTTCTTCTACTTCTTCTGATTCACCCTCCAGACTTCACCTTGTCCTTCTCCTTCTTCTACTTCTTCTGATTCACCCTCCGGACTTCACCTTCTCCTTCTCCTTCTTCTGCTTCTTCTGATTCACCCTCCAGACTTCACCTTCTCCTTCTCCTTCTTCTGCTTCTTCTGATTCACCCTCCAGACTTCACCTTCTCCTTCTCCTTTTTCTGCTTCTTCTGATTCACCCTTCAGACTTCACCTTCTCCTTCTCCTTCTTCTGCTTCTTCTGATTCACCCTCCAGATCTCACCTTCTCCTTCTCCTTCTTCTACTTCTTCTGATTCACCCTCCAGACTTCATCTTCTCCTTCTCCTTCTTCTGCTTCTTCTGATTCACCCTCCAGATTTCACCTTCTCCTTCTCCATCTTCTGCTTCTTCTGATACACCCTCCAGACTTCGCCTTCTCCTTCTCTTTCTTCTACTTCTTCTGTTTCACCCTCATGACTTCACCTTCTCCTTCTCCTTCTTCTACTTCTTCTGATTCACCCTCCAGTCTTCACCTTCTCCTTCTCCTTCTTCTGCTTCTTCTGATTCACCCTCCAGACTTCACCTTCTCCTTCTCCTTCTTCTGCTTCTTCTGATTCACCCTCCTGACTTCACCTTCTCCTTCTCCTTCTTCTGCTTCTTCTGATTCACCCTCCAGACTTCACCTTCTCCTTCTCCTTCTTCTACTTCTTCTGATTCACCCTCCAGACTTCACCTTCTCCTTCTCCTTCTTCTACTTCTTCTGATTCACCCTCCGGACTTCACCTTCTCCTTCTCCTTCTTCTGCTTCTTCTGATTCAACCTCCAGACTTCACCTTCTCCTTCTCCTTCTTCTGCTTCTTCTGATTCACCCTCCAGACTTCACCTTCTCCTTCTCCTTTTTCTGCTTCTTCTGATTCACACTTCAGACTTCACCTTCTCCTTCTCCTTCTTCTGCTTCTTCTGATTCACCCTCCAGATCTCACCTTCTCCTTCTCCTTCTTCTACTTCTTCTGATTCACCCTCCAGACTTCATCTTCTCCTTCTCCTTCTTCTGCTTCTTCTGATTCACCCTCCAGATTTCACCTTCTCCTTCTCCTTCTTCTGCTTCTTCTGATTCACCCTCCAGACTTCGCCTTCTCCTTCTCCTTCTTCTACTTCTTCTGATTCACCCTCCAGACTTCACCTTCTCCTTCTCCTTCTTCTACTTCTTCTGATTCACCCTCCAGTCTTCACCTTCTCCTTCTCCTTCTTCTGCTTCTTCTGATTCACCCTCCAGACTTCACCTTCTCCTTCTCCTTCTTCTGCTTCTTCTGATTCACCCTCCTGACTTCACCTTCTCCTTCTCCTTCTTCTGCTTCTTCTGATTCACCCTCCTGACTTCACCTTCTCCTTCTCCTTCTTCTACTTCTTCTGATTCACCCTCCAGACTTCACCTTCTCCTTCTCCTTCTTCTGCTTCTACGGCTTCACCCTCCAGACTTCACCTTCTCCTTCTCCTTCTTCTGCTTCTTCTGCTGCGCCCTCCAGACTTGACCTTCTCCTTCTCCTTCTTCTGCTTCTTCTGCTTCACCCTCCTGACTTCACCTTCTCCTTCTCCTTATTCTACTTCTTCTGCTTCACCCCCCTGACTTCACCTTCTCCTTCTCCTTCTTCTGCTTCTTCTGATTCACCCTCCTATCTTCACCTTCTCCTTCTCCTTCTTCTGCTTCTTCTGATTCACCCTCCTGACTTCACCTTCTCCTTCTCCTTCTTCTGCTTCTTCTGATCCACCCTCCAGACTTCACCTTCTACTTCTCCTTCTTCTGCTTCTTCTGATTCACCCTCCAGACCTCACCTTCTCCTTCTCCTTCTTCTACTTCTTCTGATTCACCCTCCAGACTTCATCTTCTCCTTCTCCTTCTTCTGCTTCTTCTGATTCACCCTCCAGACTTCACCTTCTCCTTCTCCTTCTTCTGCTTCTTCTGATTCACCCTCCAGACTTCACCTTCTCCTTCTCCTTCTTCTATTCTTCTGATTCACCCTCCAGACTTCACCTTCTTCTTCTCCTACTTCTACTTCTTCTGATTCACCCTCCAGTCTTCACCTTCTCCTTCTCCTTCTTCTGCTTCTTCTGCTTCACCCTCCAGACTTCACCTTCTCCTTCTCTTTCTTCTGCTTCTTCTGATTCACCCTCCAGACTTCACCTTCTCCTTCTCCTTCTTCTGATTCTTCTCGTTTACCCTCCAGACTTCACCTTCTCCTTCTCCTTCTTCTGCTTCTTCTGATTCACCCTCCTGACTTCACCTTCTCCTTCTCCTTCTTCTACTTCTTCTGATTCACCCTCCTGACTTCACCTTCTCCTTCTCCTTCTTCTACTTCTTCTGCTTCACCCTCCAGACTTCACCTTCTCCTTCTCCTTCTTCTACTTCTTCTGATTCACCCTCCAGACTTCACCTTCTCCTTCTCCTTCTTCTGCTTCTTCTGATTCACCCTCCAGACTTCACCTTCTCCTTCTCCTTATTCTGCTTCTTCTGATTCACCCTCCAGACTTCACCTTCTCCTTCTCCTTCTTCTGCTTCTTCTGATTCACCCTCCAGACTTCACCTTCTCCTTCTCCTTCTTCTGCTTCTTCTGATTCACCCTCCAGACTTCACCTTCTCCTTCTCCTTCTTCTACTTCTTCTGATTCACCCTCCAGACTTCATCTTCTCCTTCTCCTTCTTCTGCTTCTTCTGATTCACCCTCCAGACTTCACCTTCTCCTTCTCCTTCTTCTGCTTCTTCTGATTCACCCTCCAGACTTCACCTTCTCCTTCTCCTTCTTCTACTTCTTCTGATTCACCCTCCAGACTTCACCTTCTCCTTCTCCTTCTTCTACTTCTTCTGATTCACCCTCCGGACTTCACCTTCTCCTTCTCCTTCTTCTGCTTCTTCTGATTCACCCTCCAGACTTCACCTTCTCCTTCTCCTTCTTCTGCTTCTTCTGATTCACCCACCAGACTTCGCCTTCTCCTTCTCCTTCTTCTACTTCTTCTGATTCACCCTCCAGACTTCACCTTCTCCTTCTCCTTCTTCTACTTCTTCTGATTCACCCTCCAGTCTTCACCTTCTCCTTCTCCTTCTTCTGCTTCTTCTGATTCACCCTCCAGACTTCACCTTCTCCTTCTCCTTCTTCTGCTTCTTCTGATTCACCCTCCTGACTTCACCTTCTCCTTCTCCTTCTTCTGCTTCTTCTGATTCACCCTCCAGACTTCACCTTCTCCTTCTCCTTCTTCTACTTCTTCTGATTCACCCTCCAGACTTCACCTTCTCCTTCTCCTTCTTCTACTTCTTCTGATTCACCCTCCGGACTTCACCTTCTCCTTCTCCTTCTTCTGCTTCTTCTGATTCACCCTCCAGACTTCACCTTCTCCTTCTCCTTCTTCTGCTTCTTCTGATTCACCCTCCAGACTTCACCTTCTCCTTCTCCTTTTTCAGCTTCTTCTGATTCACCCTTCAGACTTCACCTTCTCCTTCTCCTTCTTCTGCTTCTTCTGATTCACCCTCCAGATCTCACCTTCTCCTTCTCCTTCTTCTACTTCTTCTGATTCACCCTCCAGACTTCATCTTCTCCTTCTCCTTCTTCTGCTTCTTCTGATTCACCCTCCAGATTTCACCTTCTCCTTCTCCTTCTTCTGCTTCTTCTGATTCACCCTCCAGACTTCGCCTTCTCCTTCTCCTTCTTCTACTTCTTCTGATTCACCCTCCAGACTTCACCTTCTCCTTCTCCTTCTTCTACTTCTTCTGATTCACCCTCCAGTCTTCACCTTCTCCTTCTCCTTCTTCTGCTTCTTCTGATTCACCCTCCAGACTTCACCTTCTCCTTCTCCTTCTTCTGCTTCTTCTGATTCACCCTCCTGACTTCACCTTCTCCTTCTCCTTCTTCTGCTTCTTCTGATTCACCCTCCAGACTTCACCTTCTCCTTCTCCTTCTTCTACTTCTTCTGATTCACCCTCCAGACTTCACCTTCTCCTTCTACTTCTTCTGCTTCTTCTGATTCACCCTCCAGACTTCACCTTCTCCTTCTCCTTCTTCTGCTTCTTCTGATTCACCCTCCATACTTCACCTTCTCCTTCTCCTTCTTCTGCTTCTTCTGATTCACCCTCCAGACTTCACCTTATCCTTCTCCTTCTTCTGCTTCTTCTGCTTCACCCTCCAGACTTCACCTTCTCCTTCTCCTTCTTCTGCTTCTTCTGCTTCACTCTCCAGACTTCACCTTCTCCTTCTCCTTCTTCTCCTTCTTCTGCTTCACCCTCCTGACTTCACATTCTGCTACTCCTTCTTCTACTTCTTCTGATTCACCCTCCAGACTTCACCTTCTCCTTCTCCTTCATCTGCTTTTTCTGCTTCAGCCTCCAGAATTCACCTTCTCCTTCTCCTTCTTCTGCTTCTTCTGCTTCGCCCTCCAGACTTCACCTTCTCCTTCTCCTTCTTCTGCTTCTTCTGCTTCACCCTCCAGACTTCACCTTCTCCTTCTCCTTCTTCTGCTTCTTCTGCTTCACCCTCCTGACTTCACCTTCTCCTTCTCCTTCTTCTACTTCTTCTGATTCACCCTCCAGACTTCACCTTCTCCTTCTCCTTCTTCTGCTTCTACGGCATCACCCTCCAGACTTCACCTTCTCCTTCTCCTTCTTCTGCTTCTTCTGCTGCGCCCTCCAGACTTGACCTTCTCCTTCTCCTTCTTCTGCTTCTTCTGCTTCACCCTCCTGACTTCACCTTCTCCTTCTCCTTCTTCTACTTCTTCTGCTTCACCCCCCTGACTTCACCTTCTCCTTCTCCTTTTTCTGCTTCTTCTGATTCACCCTCCTAACTTTACCTTCTCCTTCTCCTTCTTCTGCTTCTTCTGATTCACCCTCCTGACTTCACCTTCTCCTTCTCCTTCTTCTGCTTCTTCTGATCCACCCTCCAGACTTCACCTTCTACTTCTCCTTCTTCTGCTTCTTCTGATTCACCCTCCAGACCTCACCTTCTCCTTCTCCTTCTTCTACTTCTTCTGATACACCCTCCAGACTTCATCTTCTCCTTCTCCTTCTTCTGCTTCTTCTGATTCACCCTCCAGACTTCACCTTCTCCTTCTCCTTCTTCTGCTTCTTCTGATTCACCCTCCAGACTTCACCTTCTCCTTCTCCTTCTTCTATTCTTCTGATTCACCCTCCAGACTTCACCTTCTTCTTCTCCTTCTTCTACTTCTTCTGATTCACCCTCCAGTCTTCACCTTCTCCTTCTCCTTCTTCTGCTTCTTCTGCTTCACCCTCCAGACTTCACCTTCTCCTTCTCTTTCTTCTGCTTCTTCTGATTCACCCTCCAGACTTCACCTTCTCCTTCTCCTTCTTCTGAATCTTCTGGTTTACCCTCCAGACTTCACCTTCTCCTTCTCCTTCTTCTGCTTCTTCTGATTCACCCTCCTGACTTCACCTTCTCCTTCTCCTTCTTCTACTTCTTCTGATTCACCCTCCTGACTTCACCTTCTCCTTCTCCTTCTTCTACTTCTTCTGCTTCACCCTCCAGACTTCACCTTCTCCTTCTCCTTCTTCTACTTCTTCTGATTCACCCTCCAGACTTCACCTTCTCCTTCTCCTTCTTCTGCTTCTTCTGATTCACCCTCCAGACTTCACCTTCTCCTTCTCCTTATTCTGCTTCTTCTGATTCACCCTCCAGACTTCACCTTCTCCTTCTCCTTCTTCTGCTTCTTCTGATTCACCCTCCAGACTTCACCTTCTCCTTCTCCTTCTTCTGCTTCTTCTGATTCACCCTCCAGACTTCACCTTCTCCTTCTCCTTCTTCTACTTCTTCTGATTCACCCTCCAGACTTCATCTTCTCCTTCTCCTTCTTCTGCTTCTTCTGATTCACCCTCCAGACTTCACCTTCTCCTTCTCCTTCTTCTGCTTCTTCTGATTCACCCTCCAGACTTCACCTTCTCCTTCTCCTTCTTCTACTTCTTCTGATTCACCCTTCAGACTTCACCTTCTCCTTCTCCTTCTTCTGCTTCTTCTGATTCACCCTCCAGACTTCACCTTCTCCTTCTCCTTCTTCTACTTCTTCTGATTCACCCTCCAGACTTCATCTTCTCCTTCTCCTTCTTCTGCTTCTTCTGATTCACCCTCCAGACTTCACCTTCTCCTTCTCCTTCTTCTGCTTCTTCTGATTCACCCTCCAGACTTCACCTTCTCCTTCTCCTTCTTCTACTTCTTCTGATTCACCCTCCAGACTTCACCTTCTCCTTCTCCTTCTTCTACTTCTTCTGATTCACCCTCCGGACTTCACCTTCTCCTTCTCCTTCTTCTGCTTCTTCTGATTCACCCTCCAGACTTCACCTTCTCCTTCTCCTTCTTCTGCTTCTTCTGATTCACCCTCCAGACTTCACCTTCTCCTTCTCCTTTTTCTGCTTCTTCTGATTCACCCTTCAGACTTCACCTTCTCCTTCTCCTTCTTCTGCTTCTTCTGATTCACCCTCCAGATCTCACCTTCTCCTTCTCCTTCTTCTACTTCTTCTGATTCACCCTCCAGACTTCATCTTCTCCTTCTCCTTCTTCTGCTTCTTCTGATTCACCCTCCAGATTTCACCTTCTCCTTCTCCTTCTTCTGCTTCTTCTGATTCACCCTCCAGACTTCGCCTTCTCCTTCTCCTTCTTCTACTTCTTCTGATTCACCCTCATGACTTCACCTGCTCCTTCTCCTTCTTCTACTTCTTCTGATTCACCCTCCAGTCTTCACCTTCTCCTTCTCCTTCTTCTGCTTCTTCTGATTCACCCTCCAGACTTCACCTTCTCCTTCTCCTTCTTCTGCTTCTTCTGATTCACCCTCCTGACTTCACCTTCTCCTTCTCCTTCTTCTGCTTCTTCTGATTCACCCTCCAGACTTCACCTTCTCCTTCTCCTTCTTCTACTTCTTCTGATTCACCCTCCAGACTTCACCTTCTCCTTCTCCTTCTTCTACTTCTTCTGATTCACCCTCCGGACTTCACCTTCTCCTTCTTCTTCTTCTGCTTCTTCTGATTCACCCTCCAGACTTCACCTTCTCCTTCTCCTTCTTCTACTTCTTCTGATTCACCCTCCGGACTTCACCTTCTCCTTCTCCTTCTTCTGCTTCTTCTGATTCACCCTCCAGACTTCGCCTTCTCCTTCTCCTTCTTCTACTTCTTCTGATTCACCCTCCAGACTTCACCTTCTCCTTCTCCTTCTTCTACTTCTTCTGATTCACCCTCCAGTCTTCACCTTCTCCTTCTCCTTCTTCTGCTTCTTCTGATTCACCCTCCAGACTTCACCTTCTCCTTCTCCTTCTTCTGCTTCTTCTGATTCACCCTCCTGACTTCACCTTCTCCTTCTCCTTCTTCTGCTTCTTCTGATTCACCCTCCAGACTTCTCCTTCTCCTTCTCCTTCTTCTACTTCTTCTGATTCACCCTCCAGACTTCACCTTCTCCTTCTACTTCTTCTGCTTCTTCTGATTCACCCTCCAGACTTCACCTTCTCCTTCTCCTTCTTCTGCTTCTTCTGATTCACCCTCCATACTTCACCTTCTCCTTCTCCTTCTTCTGCTTCTTCTGATTCACCCTCCAGACTTCACCTTATCCTTCTCCTTCTTCTGCTTCTTCTGCTTCACCCTCCAGACTTCACCTTCTCCTTCTCCTTCTTCTGCTTCTTCTGCTTCACTCTCCAGACTTCACCTTCTCCTTCTCCTTCTTCTCCTTCTTCTGCTTCACCCTCCTGACTTCACATTCTGCTACTCCTTCTTCTACTTCTTCTGATTCACCCTCCAGACTTCACCTTCTCCTTCTCCTTCATCTGCTTTTTCTGCTTCAGCCTCCAGAATTCACCTTCTCCTTCTCCTTCTTCTGCTTCTTCTGCTTCGCCCTCCAGACTTCACCTTCTCCTTCTCCTTCTTCTGCTTCTTCTGCTTCACCCTCCAGACTTCACCTTCTCCTTCTCCTTCTTCTGCTTCTTCTGCTTCACCCTCCTGACTTCACCTTCTCCTTCTCCTTCTTCTACTTCTTCTGATTCACCCTCCAGACTTCACCTTCTCCTTCTCCTTCTTCTGCTTCTACGGCATCACCCTCCAGACTTCACCTTCTCCTTCTCCTTCTTCTGCTTCTTCTGCTGCGCCCTCCAGACTTGACCTTCTCCTTCTCCTTCTTCTACTTCTTCTGCTTCACCCCCCTGACTTCACCTTCTCCTTCTCCTTTTTCTGCTTCTTCTGATTCACCCTCCTAACTTCACCTTCTCCTTCTCCTTCTTCTGCTTCTTCTGATTCACCCTCCTGACTTCACCTTCTCCTTCTCCTTCTTCTGCTTCTTCTGATCCACCCTCCAGACTTCACCTTCTACTTCTCCTTCTTCTGCTTCTTCTGATTCACCCTCCAGACCTCACCTTCTCCTTCTCCTTCTTCTACTTCTTCTGATACACCCTCCAGACTTCATCTTCTCCTTCTCCTTCTTCTGCTTCTTCTGATTCACCCTCCAGACTTCACCTTCTCCTTCTCCTTCTTCTGCTTCTTCTGATTCACCCTCCAGACTTCACCTTCCCCTTCTCCTTCTTCTATTCTTCTGATTCACCCTCCAGACTTCACCTTCTTCTTCTCCTTCTTCTACTTCTTCTGATTCACCCTCCAGTCTTCACCTTCTCCTTCTCCTTCTTCTGCTTCTTCTGCTTCACCCTCCAGACTTCACCTTCTCCTTCTCTTTCTTCTGCTTCTTCTGATTCACCCTCCAGACTTCACCTTCTCCTTCTCCTTCTTCTGAATCTTCTGGTTTACCCTCCAGACTTCACCTTCTCCTTCTCCTTCTTCTGCTTCTTCTGATTCACCCTCCTGACTTCACCTTCTCCTTCTCATTCTTCTACTTCTTCTGATTCACCCTCCTGACTTCACCTTCTCCTTCTCCTTCTTCTACTTCTTCTGCTTCACCCTCCAGACTTCACCTTCTCCTTCTCCTTCTTCTACTTCTTCTGATTCACCCTCCAGACTTCACCTTCTCCTTCTCCTTCTTCTGCTTCTTCTGATTCACCCTCCAGACTTCACCTTCTCCTTCTCCTTATTCTGCTTCTTCTGATTCACCCTCCAGACTTCACCTTCTCCTTCTCCTTCTTCTGCTTCTTCTGATTCACCCTCCAGACTTCACCTTCTCCTTCTCCTTCTTCTGCTTCTTCTGATTCACCCTCCAGACTTCACCTTCTCCTTCTCCTTCTTCTACTTCTTCTGATTCACCCTCCAGACTTCATCTTCTCCTTCTCCTTCTTCTGCTTCTTCTGATTCACCCTCCAGACTTCACCTTCTCCTTCTCCTTCTTCTGCTTCTTCTGATTCACCCTCCAGACTTCACCTTCTCCTTCTCCTTCTTCTACTTCTTCTGATTCACCCTCCAGACTTCACCTTCTCCTTCTCCTTCTTCTACTTCTTCTGATTCACCCTCCGGACTTCACCTTCTCCTTCTCCTTCTTCTGCTTCTTCTGATTCACCCTCCAGACTTCACCTTCTCCTTCTCCTTCTTCTGCTTCTTCTGATTCACCCTCCAGACTTCACCTTCTCCTTCTCCTTTTTCTGCTTCTTCTGATTCACCCTTCAGACTTCACCTTCTCCTTCTCCTTCTTCTGCTTCTTCTGATTCACCCTCCAGATCTCACCTTCTCCTTCTCCTTCTTCTACTTCTTCTGATTCACCCTCCAGACTTCATCTTCTCCTTCTCCTTCTTCTGCTTCTTCTGATTCACCCTCCAGATTTCACCTTCTCCTTCTCCTTCTTCTGCTTCTTCTGATTCACCCTCCAGACTTCGCCTTCTCCTTCTCCTTCTTCTACTTCTTCTGATTCACCCTCATGACTTCACCTTCTCCTTCTCCTTCTTCTACTTCTTCTGATTCACCCTCCAGTCTTCACCTTCTCCTTCTCCTTCTTCTGCTTCTTCTGATTCACCCTCCAGACTTCACCTTCTCCTTCTCCTTCTTCTGCTTCTTCTGATTCACCCTCCTGACTTCACCTTCTCCTTCTCCTTCTTCTGCTTCTTCTGATTCACCCTCCAGACTTCACCTTCTCCTTCTCTTTCTTCTACTTCTTCTGATTCACCCTCCAGACTTCACCTTCTCCTTCTCCTTCTTCTACTTCTTCTGATTCACCCTCCGGACTTCACCTTCTCCTTCTCCTTCTTCTGCTTCTTCTGATTCACCCTCCAGACTTCACCTTCTCCTTCTCCTTCTTCTGCTTCTTCTGATTCACCCTCCAGACTTCACCTTCTCCTTCTCCTTTTTCTGCTTCTTCTGATTCACCCTTCAGACTTCACCTTCTCCTTCTCCTTCTTCTGCTTCTTCTGATTCACCCTCCAGATCTCACCTTCTCCTTCTCCTTCTTCTACTTCTTCTGATTCACCCTCCAGACTTCATCTTCTCCTTCTCCTTCTTCTGCTTCTTCTGATTCACCCTCCAGATTTCACCTTCTCCTTCTCCTTCTTCTGCTTCTTCTGATACACCCTCCAGACTTCGCCTTCTCCTTCTCCTTCTTCTACTTCTTCTGATTCACCCTCCAGACTTCACCTTCTCCTTCTCCTTCTTCTACTTCTTCTGATTCACCCTCCAGTCTTCACCTTCTCCTTCTCCTTCTTCTGCTTCTTCTGATTCACCCTCCAGACTTCACCTTCTCCTTCTCCTTCTTCTGCTTCTTCTGATTCACCCTCCTGACTTCACCTTCTCCTTCTCCTTCTTCTGCTTCTTCTGATTCACCCTCCAGACTTCACCTTCTCCTTCTCCTTCTTCTACTTCTTCTGATTCACCCTCCAGACTTCACCTTCTCCTTCTACTTCTTCTGCTTCTTCTGATTCACCCTCCAGACTTCACCTTCTCCTTCTCCTTCTTCTGCTTCTTCTGATTCACCTTCCATACTTCACCTTCTCCTTCTCCTTCTTCTGCTTCTTCTGATTCACCCTCCAGACTTCACCTTCTCCTTCTCCTTCTTCTGCTTCTTCTGATTCACCCTCCAGACTTCACCTTCTCCTTCTGCTTCTTCTACTTCTTCTGATTCACCCTCCAGACTTCACCTTCTCCTTCTCCTTCTTCTGCTTCTTCTGATTCACCCTCCAGACTTCACCTTCTCCTTCTCCTTCGTCTACTTCTCCTGATTCACCCTCCAAACTACACCTTCTCCTTCTCCTTCTTCTACTTCTTCTGATTCACCCTCCAGACTTCACTTTCTCCTTCTCCTTCTTCTGCTTCTTCTGATTCACCATCCAGACTTCACCTTCTCCTTTTCCTTCTTCTACTTCTTCTGATTCACCCTCCAGACTTTACCTTCTCCTTCTCCTTCTTCTACTTCTTCTGATTCACCCTCCAGACTTTACATTCTCCTTCTCCTTCTTCTACTTCTTCTGCTTCTCCCTCCAGACCTCACCTTCTCCTTCTCCTTCTTCTGCTTCTTCTGATTCACCCTCCAGACTTCACCTTCTCCTTCTCCTTCTTCTACTTCTTCTGATTCACCCTCCAGACTTCACCTTCTCCTTCTCCTTCTTCTACTTCTTCTGATTCACCCTCCAGACTTCACCTTCTCCTTCTCCTTCTTCTACTTCTTCTGATTCACCCTCCTGACTTCACCTTCTCCTTCTCCTTCTTCTGCTTCTTCTGCTTCACCCTCCAGACTTCACCTTCTCCTTCTCCTTCTTCTGCTTCTTCTGCTTCACCCTCCAGACTTCACCTTCTCCGTCTCCTTCTTCTGCTTCACCCTCCAGACTTCATCTTCTCCTTCTCCTTCTTCTGCTTCTTCTGATTCACCCTCCAGACTTCACCTTCTCCTTCTCCTTCTTCTGCTTCTTCTGATTCACCCTCCGGACTTCACCTTCTCCTTCTCCTTCTTCTGCTTCTTCTGATTCACCCTCCAGACTTCACCTTCTCCTTCTCCTTCTTCTGGTTCTTCTGATTCACCCTCCAGACTTCACCTTCTCCTTCTCCTTTTTCTGCTTCTTCTGATTCACCCTTCAGACTTCACCTTCTCCTTCTCCTTCTTCTGCTTCTTCTGATTCACCCTCCAGATCTCACCTTCTCCTTCTCCTTCTTCTACTTCTTCTGATTCACCCTCCAGACTTCATCTTCTCCTTCTCCTTCTTCTGCTTCTTCTGCTTCTCCCTCCAGACTTCACCTTCTCCTTCTCCTTCTTCTGCTTCTTCTGATTCACCCTCCAGACTTCACCTTCTCCTTCTTCTACTTCTTCTGATTCACCCTCCAGACTTCACCTTCTCCTTCTCCTTCTTCTACTTCTTCTGATTCACCCTCCAGACTTCACCTTCTCCTTCTCCTTCTTCTACTTCTTCTGATTCACCCTCCTGACTTCACCTTCTCCTTCTCCTTCTTCTGCTTCTTCTGCTTCACCCTCCAGACTTCACCTTCTCCTTCTCCTTCTTCTGCTTCTTCTGCTTCACCCTCCAGACTTCACCTTCTCCGTCTCCTTCTTCTGCTTCACCCTCCTGACTTCACCTTCTCCTTCTCCTTCTTCTACTTCTTCTGATTCACCCTCCAGACTTCACCTTCTCCTTCTCTTTCTTCTGCTTCTTCTGCTTCACCCTCCAGACTTCACCTTCACCTTCTCCTTTTTCTGCTTCTTCTGCTTCGCCCTCCAGACTTCACCTTCTCCTTCTCCTTCTTCTGTTTCTTCTGCTTCACCCTCCAGACTTCACCTTCTCCTTCTCCTTCTTCTGCTTCTTCTGCTTCATCCTCCTGACTTCACCATCTCCTTCTCCTTCTTCTACTTCTTCTGCTTCACCCCCCTGACTTCACCTTCTCCTTCTCCTTCTTCTGCTTCTTCTGATTCACCCTCCTAACTTCACCTTCTCCTACTCCTTCTTCTGCTTCTTCTGATTCACCCTCCTGACTTCACCTTCTCCTTCTCCTTCTTCTGCTTCTTCTGATTCACCCTCCAGACTTCACCTTCTCCTTCTCCTTCTTCTGCTTCTTCTGATTCACACTCCAGACTTCATCTTCTCCTTCTCCTTCTTCTGCTTCTTCTGATTCACCCTCCAGACCTCACCTTCTCCTTCTCCTTCTTCTACTTCTTCTGATTCACCCTCCAGACTTCATCTTCTCCTTCTCATTCTTTTGCTTCTTCTATTTTCACCCTCCAGACTTCACCTTCTCCTTCTCCTTCTTCTGCTTCTTCTGATTCACCCTCCAGACTTCACCTTCTCCTTCTCCTTCTTCTACTTCTTCTGATTCACCCTCCTGACTTCACCTTCTCCTTCTCCTTCTTCTACTTCTTCTGCTTCACCCTCCAGACTTCACCTTATCCTTCTCCTTCTTCTACTTCTTCTGATTCACCCTCCAGACTTCACCTTCTCCTTCTCCTTCTTCTGCTTCTCCTGATTCACCCTCCAGACTTCACCTTCTCCTTCTCCTTATTCTGCTTCTTCTGATTCACCCTCCAGACTTCACCTTCTCCTTCTCCTTCTTCTGCTTCTTCTGATTCACCCTCCAGACTTCACCTTCTCCTCTCCTTCTTCTGCTTCTTCTGATTCACCCTCCAGACTTCACCTTCTCCTTCTCCTTCTTCTACTTCTTCTGATACACCCTCCAGACTTCATCTTCTCATTCTCCTTCTTCTGCTTCTTCTGATTCACCCTCCAGACTTCACCTTCTCCTTCTCCTTCTTCTGCTTCTTCTGATTCACCCTCCAGACTTGTCCTTCTCCTTCTCCTTCTTCTACTTCTTCTGATTCACCCTCCAGACTTCACCTTCTCCTTCTCCTTCTTCTACTTCTACTGATTCACCCTCCAGACTTCACCTTCTCCTTCTCCTTCTTCTGCATCTTCTGATTCACCCTCCAGACTTCACCTTCTCCTTCTCCTTCTTCTGCTTCTTCTGATTCACCCTCCAGACTTCACCTTCTCCTTCTCCATCTTCTGCTTCTTCTGATTCACCCTTCAGACTTCACCTTCTCCTTCTCCTTCTTCTGCTTCTTCTGATTCACCCTCCAGACCTCACCTTCTCCTTCTCCTTCTTCTACTTCTTATGATTCACCCTCCAGACTTCACCTTCTCCTTCTCCTTCTTCTGCTTCTTCTGATTCACCCTCCAGACTTAACCTTCTCCTTCTCCTTCTTCTGCTTCTTCTGATTCACCCTCCAGACTTCGCCTTCTCCTTCTGCTTCTTCTACTTCTTCTGATTCACCCTCCAGACTTCACCATCTCCTTCTCCTTCTTCTACTTATTCTGATTCACCCTCCAGTCTTCACCTTCTCCTTCGCCTTCTTCTGCTTCTTCTGATTCACCCTCCAGACTTCACCTTCTCCTTCTCCTTCTTCTGCTTCTTCTGATTCACCCTCCAGACTTCACCTTCTCCTTCTCCTTCTTCTCCTTCTTCTGATTCACCCTCCAGACCTCACCTTCTCCTTCTACTTCTTCTGCTTCTTCTGATTCACCCTCCAGACTTCACCTTCTCCTTCTCCTTCTTCTGCTTCTTCTGATTCACCCTCCAGACTTCACCTTCTCCTTCTCCTTCTTCTGCTTCTTCTGATTCACCCTCCAGACTTCACCTTCTCCTTCTCCTTCTTCTGCTTCTTCTGATTCACCCTCCAGACTTCACCTTCTCCTTCTCCTTCTTCTACTTCTTCTGATTCACCCTCCAGATCTCACCTTCTCCTTCTCCTTCTTCTACTTCTTCTGATTCACCCTCCAGACTTCATCTTCTCCTTCTCCTTCTTCTGCTTCTTCTGATTCACCCTCCAGATTTCACCTTCTCCTTCTCCTTCTTCTGCTTCTTCTGATTTACCCTCCAGACTTCGCCTTCTCCTTCTCCTTCTTCTACTTCTTCTGATTCACCCTCCAGACTTCACCTTCTCCTTCTCCTTCTTCTACTTCTTCTGATTCACCCTCCAGTCTTCACCTTCTCCTTCTCCTTCTTCTGCTTCTTCTGATTCACCCTCCAGACTTCACCTTCTCCTTCTCCTTCTTCTGCTTCTTCTGATTCACCCTCCTGACTTCACCTTCTCCTTCTCCTTCTTCTGCTTCTTCTGATTCACCCTCCAGACTTCACCTTCTCCTTCTCCTTCTTCTACTTCTTCTGATTCACCATCCAGACTTCACCTTCTCCTTCTCCTTCTTCTACTTCTTCTGATTCACCCTCCGGACTTCACCTTCTCCTTCTCCTTCTTCTGCTTCTTCTGATTCACCCTCCAGACTTCACCTTCTCCTTCTCCTTTTTCTGCTTCTTCTGATTCACCCTTCAGACTTCACCTTCTCCATCTCCTTCTTCTGCTTCTTCTGATTCACCCTCCAGATCTCACCTTCTCCTTCTCCTTCTTCTACTTCTTCTGATTCACCCTCCAGACTTCATCTTCTCCTTCTCCTTCTTCTGCTTCTTCTGATTCACCCTCCAGATTTCACCTTCTCCTTCTCCTTCTTCTGCTTCTTCTGATTCACCCTCCAGACTTCGCCTTCTCCTTCTCCTTCTTCTACTTCTTCTGATTCACCCTCCAGACTTCACCTTCTCCTTCTCCTTCTTCTACTTCTTCTGATTCACCCTCCAGTCTTCACCTTCTCCTTCTCCTTCTTCTGCTTCTTCTGATTCACCCTCCAGACTTCACCTTCTCCTTCTCCTTCTTCTGCTTCTTCTGATTCACCCTCCTGACTTCACCTTCTCCTTCTCCTTCTTCTGCTTCTTCTGATTCACCCTCCAGACTTCACCTTCTCCTTCTCCTTCTTCTACTTCTTCTGATTCACCCTCCAGACTTCACCTTCTCCTTCTACTTCTTCTGCTTCTTCTGATTCACCCTCCAGACTTCACCTTCTCCTTCTCCTTCTTCTGCTTCTTCTGATTCACCCTCCATACTTCACCTTCTCCTTCTCCTTCTTCTGCTTCTTCTGATTCACCCTCCAGACTTCACCTTCTCCTTCTCCTTCTTCTGCTTCTTCTGATTCACCCTCCAGACTTCACCTTCTCCTTCTGCTTCTTCTACTTCTTCTGATTCACCCTCCAGACTTCACCTTCTCCTTCTCCTTCTTCTGCTTCTTCTGATTCACCCTCCAGACTTCACCTTCTCCTTCTCCTTCGTCTACTTCTCCTGATTCACCCTCCAAACTACACCTTCTCCTTCTCCTTCTTCTACTTCTTCTGATTCACCCTCCAGACTTCACTTTCTCCTTCTCCTTCTTCTGCTTCTTCTGATTCACCCTCCAGACTTCACCTTCTCCTTTTCCTTCTTCTACTTCTTCTGATTCACCCTCCAGACTTTACCTTCTACTTCTCCTTCTTCTACTTCTTCTGATTCACCCTCCAGACTTTACATTCTCCTTCTCCTTCTTCTACTTCTTCTGCTTCTCCCTCCAGACTTCACCTTCTCCTTCTCCTTCTTCTGCTTCTTCTGATTCACCCTCCAGACTTCACCTTCTCCTTCTCCTTCTTCTACTTCTTCTGATTCACCCTCCAGACTTCACCTTCTCCTTCTCCTTCTTCTACTTCTTCTGATTCACCCTCCAGACTTCACCTTCTCCTTCTCCTTCTTCTACCTCTTCTGATTCACCCTCCTGACTTCACCTTCTCCTTCTCCTTCTTCTGCTTCTTCTGCTTCACCCTCCAGACTTCACCTTCTCCTTCTCCTTCTTCTGCTTCTTCTGCTTCACCCTCCAGACTTCACCTTCTCCTTCTCCTTCTTCTGCTTCTTCTGATTCACCCTCCAGACTTCACCTTCTCCTTCTCCTTTTTCTGCTTCTTCTGATTCACCCTTCAGACTTCACCTTCTCCTTCTCCTTCTTCTGCTTCTTCTGATTCACCCTCCAGATCTCACCTTCTCCTTCTCCTTCTTCTACTTCTTCTGATTCACCCTCCAGACTTCATCTTCTCCTTCTCCTTCTTCTGCTTCTTCTGATTCACCCTCCAGATTTCACCTTCTCCTTCTCCTTCTTCTGCTTCTTCTGATTCACCCTCCAGACTTCGCCTTCTCCTTCTCCATCTTCTACTTCTTCTGATTCACCCTCCAGACTTCACCTTCTCCTTCTCCTTCTTCTACTTCTTCTGATTCACCCTCCAGTCTTCACCTTCTCCTTCTCCTTCTTCTGCTTCTTCTGATTCACCCTCCAGACTTCACCTTCTCCTTCTCCTTCTTCTGCTTCTTCTGATTCACCCTCCTGACTTCGCCTTCTCCTTCTCCTTCTTCTACTTCTTCTGATTCACCCTCCAGTCTTCACCTTCTCCTTCTCCTTCTTCTGCTTCTTCTGATTCACCCTCCAGACTTCACCTTCTCCTTCTCCTTCTTCTGCTTCTTCTGATTCACCCTCCATACTTCACCTTCTCCTTCTCCTTCTTCTGCTTCTTCTGATTCACCCTCCAGACTTCACCTTATCCTTCTCCTTCTTCTGCTTCTTCTGCTTCACCGTCCAGACTTCACCTTCTCCTTCTCCTTCTTCTGCTTCTTCTGCTTCACTCTCCAGACTTCACCTTCTCCTTCTCCTTCTTCTCCTTCTTCTGCTTCACCCTCCTGACTTCACATTCTGCTACTCCTTCTTCTACTTCTTCTGATTCACCCTCCAGACTTCACCTTCTCCTTCTCCTTCATCTGCTTTTTCTGCTTCAGCCTCCAGAATTCACCTTCTCCTTCTCTTCTTCTGCTTCTTCTGCTTCGCCCTCCAGACTTCACCTTCTCCTTCTCCTTCTTCTGCTTCTTCTGCTTCACCCTCCAGACTTCACCTTCTCCTTCTCCTTCTTCTGCTTCTTCTGCTTCACCCTCCTGACTTCACCTTCTCCTTCTCCTTCTTCTACTTCTTCTGATTCACCCTCCAGACTTCACCTTCTCCTTGTCCTTCTTCTGCTTCTACGGCATCACCCTCCAGACTTCACCTTCTCCTTCTCCTTCTTCTGCTTCTTCTGCTGCGCCCTCCAGACTTGACCTTCTCCTTCTCCTTCTTCTGCTTCTTCTGCTTCACCCTCCTGACTTCACCTTCTCCTTCTCCTTCTTCTACTTCTTCTGCTTCACCCCCCTGACTTCACCTTCTCCTTCTCCTTTTTCTGCTTCTTCTGATTCACCCTCCTAACTTCACCTTCTCCTTCTCCTTCTTCTGCTTCTTCTGATTCACCCTCCTGACTTCACCTTCTCCTTCTCCTTCTTCTACTTCTTCTGATTCACCCTCCAGACTTCACCATCTCCTTCTCCTTCTTCTGCTTCTTCTGATTCACCCTCCTGACTTCACCTTCTCCTTCTCCTTCTTCTGCTTCTTCTGATTCACGCTCCAGACCTCACCTTCTCCTTCTCCTTCTTCTACTTCTTCTGATTCACCCTCCAGTCTTCACCATCTCCTTCTCCTTCTTCTGCTTCTTCTGATTCACCCTCCTGACTTCACCTTCTCCTTCTCCTTCTTCTGCTTCTTCTGATTCACGCTCCAGACTTCACCTTCTCCTTCTCCTTCTTCTACTTCTTCTGATTCACCCTCCAGACTTCACCTTCTCCTTCTACTTCTTCTGCTTCTTCTGATTCACCCTCCAGACTTCACCTTCTCCTTCTCCTTCTTCTGCTTCTTCTGATTCACCCTCCAGACTTCACCTTCTCCTTCTCCTTCTTCTGCTTCTTCCGATTCACCCTCCAGACTTCACCTTCTCCTTCTCCTTATTCTGCTTCTTCTCATTCACCCTCCAGACTTCACCTTCTCCTTCTCCTTCTTCTACTTCTTCTGATTCACCCTCCAGACTTCACCTTCTCCTTCTCCTTCTTTTGCTTCTTCTGATTCACCCTCCAGACTTCATCTTCTCCTTCTCCTTCGTCTACTTCTTCTGATTCACCCTCCAGACTACACCTTCTCCTTCTCCTTCTTCTACTTCTTCTGATTCACCCTCCAGACTTCACCTTCTCCTTCCCCTTCTTCTACTTCTTCTGATTCACGCTCCAGACTTCACCTTCTCCTTCTCCTTCTTCTACTTCTTCTGATTCACCCTCCAGACTTCACCTTCTCCTTCTCCTTCTTCTGCTTCTTCTGATTCACCCTCCAGATTTCACCTTCTCCTTCTCCTTCTTCTACTTCTTCTGATTCACCCTCCAGACTTCACCTTCTCCTTATCCTTCTTCTACTTCTTCTGATTCACCCTCCAGACTTCACCTTCTCCTTCTCCTTCTTCTGATTCACCCTCCTGACTTCACCTTCTCCTTCTCCTTCTTCTGCTTCTTCTGCTTCACCCTCCAGACTTCACCTTCTCCTTCTCCTTCTTCTTCTTCTTCTGCTTCACCCTCCAGACTTCACCTTCTCCTTCTCCTTCTTCTGCTTCTTCTGCTTCACCCTCCTGACTTCACCTTCTCCTTCTCCTTCTTCTACTTCTTCTGATTCACTCTCCAGACTTCACCTTCTACTTCTCCTTCTTCTGCTTCTTCTGCTTCGCCCTCCAGACTTCACCTTCTCCTTCTCCTTCTTCTGCTTCTTCTGCTTCACCCTCCAGACTTCACCTTCTCCTTCTCCTTCTACTGCTTCTTCTGCTTCACCCTCCTGACATCACCTTCTCCTTCTCCTTCTTCTACTTCTTCTGATTCACCCTCCAGACCTCACCTTCTCCTTCTCCTTCTTCTACTTCTTCTGATTCACCCTCCAGACTTCATCTGCTCCTTCTCCTTCTTCTGCTTCTTCTGATTTACCCTCCAGACTTCACCTTCTCCTTCTCCTTCTTCTGCTTCTTCTGATTCACCATCCAGACTTCGCCTTCTCCTTCTCCTTCTTCTACTTCTTCTGATGCACCCTTATGACTTCACCTTCTCCTTCTCCTTCTTCTACTTCTTCTGATTCACCCTCCAGTCTTCACCATCTCCTTCTCCTTCTTCTGCTTCTTCTGATTCACCCTCCTGACTTCACCTTCTCCTTCTCCTTCTTCTGCTTCTTCTGATTCACGCTCCAGACTTCACCTTCTCCTTCTCCTTCTTCTACTTCTTCTGATTCACCCTCCAGACCTCACCTTCTCCTTCTACTTCTTCTGCTTCTTCTGATTCACCCTCCAGACTTCACCTTCTCCTTCTCCTTCTTCTGCTTCTTCTGATTCACCCTCCAGACTTCACCTTCTCCTTCTCCTTCTTCTGCTTCTTCCGATTCACCCTCCAGACTTCACCTTCTCCTTCTCCTTATTCTGCTTCTTCTCATTCACCCTCCAGACTTCACCTTCTCCTTCTCCTTCTTCTACTTCTTCTGATTCACCCTCCAGACTTCACCTTCTCCTTCTCCTTCTTTTGCTTCTTCTGATTCACCCTCCAGACTTCACCTTCTCCTTCTCCTTCGTCTACTTCTTCTGATTCACCCTCCAGACTACACCTTCTGCTTCTCCTTCTTCTACTTCTTCTGATTCACCCTCCAGACTTCACCTTCTCCTTCCCCTTCTTCTACTTCTTCTGATTCACCCTCCAGACTTCACCTTCTCCTTCTCCTTCTTCTACTTCTTCTGCTTCTCCCTCCGGACTTCACCTTCTCCTTCTCCTTCTTCTGCTTCTTCTGATTCACCCTCCAGAATTCACCTTCTCCTTCTCCTTCTTCTACTTCTTCTGATTCACCCTCCAGACTTCACCTTCTCCTTCTCCTTCTTCTAATTCTTCTGATTCACCCTCCAGACTTCATCTTCTCCTTCTCCTTCTTCTGCTTCTTCTGATTCACCCTCCAGACTTCACCTTCTCCTTCTCCTTCTTCTGCTTCTTTTGATTCACCCTGCAGACTTCGCCTTCTCCTTCTCCTTCTTCTACTTCTTCTGATTCACCCTCCAGACCTCACCTTCTCCTTCTCCTTCTTCTAATTCTTCTGATTCACCCTCCAGACTTCATCTTCTCCTTCTCCTTCTTCTGCTTCTTCTGATTCACCCTCCAGACTTCACCTTCTCCTTCTCCTTCTTCTGCTTCTTCTGATTTACCCTACAGACTTCGCCTTCTCCTTCTCCTTCTTCTACTTCTTCTGATTCACCCTCCAGACTTCACCTTCTCCTTCTCCTTCATCTACTTCTTCTGATTCACCCTCCAGTCTTCACCTCCTCCTTCTCCTTCTTCTGCTTCTTCTGATTCAACCTCCTGACTTCACCTTCTCCTTCTCCTTCTTCTGCTTTTTCTGATTCACCCTCCGGACTTCACCTTCTCCTTCTCCTTCTTCTACTTCTTCTGATTCACCCTCCAGACTTCACCTTCTCCTTCCCCTTCTTCTACTTCTTCTGATTCACCCTCCAGACTTCACCTTCTCCTTCTCCTTCTTCTACTTCTTCTGCTTCTCCCTCCGGACTTCACCTTCTCCTTCTCCTTCTTCTGCTTCTTCTGATTCACCCTCCAGAATTCACCTTCTCCTTCTCCTTCTTCTACTTCTTCTGATTCACCCTCCAGACTTCACCTTCTCCTTCTCCTTCTTCTAATTCTTCTGATTCACCCTCCAGACTTCATCTTCTCCTTCTCCTTCTTCTGCTTCTTCTGATTCACCCTCCAGACTTCACCTTCTCCTTCTCCTTCTTCTGCTTCTTCTGATTCACCCTGCAGACTTCGCCTTCTCCTTCTCCTTCTTCTACTTCTTCTGATTCACCCTCCAGACCTCACCTTCTCCTTCTCCTTCTTCTAATTCTTCTGATTCACCCTCCAGACTTCATCTTCTCCTTCTCCTTCTTCTGCTTCTTCTGATTCACCCTCCAGACTTCACCTTCTCCTTCTCCTTCTTCTGCTTCTTCTGATTCACCCTACAGACTTCGCCTTCTCCTTCTCCTTCTTCTACTTCTTCTGATTCACCCTCCAGACTTCACCTTCTCCTTCTCCTTCATCTACTTCTTCTGATTCACCCTCCAGTCTTCACCTCCTCCTTCTCCTTCTTCTGCTTCTTCTGATTCACCCTCCAGACTTCACCTTCTCCTTCTCCTTCTTCTGCTTCTTCTGATTCACCCTCCTGACTTCACCTTCTCCTTCTCCTTCTTCTGCTTTTTCTGATTCACCCTCCAGACTTCACCTTCTCCTTCTCCTTCTTCTACTTCTTCTGATTCACCCTCCAGACTTCACCTTCTCCTTCTACTTCTTCTGCTTCTTCTGATTCACCCTCCAGACTTCACCTTCTCCTTCTCCTTCTTCTGCTTCTTCTGATTCACCCTCCATACTTCACCTTCTCCTTCTCCTTCTTCTGCTTCTTCTGATTCACCCTCCAGACTTCACTTTCTCCTTCTCCTTCTTCTGCTTCTTCTGATTCACCCTCCAGACTTCACCTTCTCCTTCTCCTTCTTCTACTTCTTCTCATTCACCCTCCAGACTTCACCTTCTCCTTCTCCTTCTTCTGCTTCTTCTGATTCACCCTCCAGACTTCACCTTCTACTTCTCCTTCGTCTACTTCTTCTGATTCACCCTCCAGACTACACCTTCTCCTTCTCCTTCTTCTACTTCTTCCGATTCAGCCTCCAGACTTCAACTTCTCCTTCTCCTTCTTCTGCTTCTTCTGATTCACCCTCCAGACTTCACCTTCTCCTTCTCCTTCTTCTACTTCTTCTGATTAACCCTCCAGACTTCACCTTTTCCTTCTCCTTCTTCTACTTCTTCTGATTCACCCTCCAGACTTCACCTTCTCCTTCTCCTTCTTCTTCTTCTTCTGCTTCTCCCTCCAGACTTCACCTTCTCCTTCTCCTTCTTCTGCTTCTTCTGATTCACCCTCCAGACTTCATCTTCTCCTTCTCCTTCTTCTACTTCTTCTGATTCACCCTCCAGCCTTCACCTTCTCCTTCTCCTTCTTCTACTTCTTCTGATTCACCCTCCAGACTTCACCTTCTCCTTCTCCTTCTTCTACTTCTTCTGATTCACCCTCCTGACTTCACTTTCTCCTTCTCCTTCTTCTGCTTCTTCTGCTTCACCCTCCAGACTTCACCTTCTCCTTCTCCTTCTCCTGCTTCTTCTGCTTCACCCTCCAGACTTCACCTTCTCCTTCTCCTTCTTCTGCTTCTTCTGCTTCACCCTCCTGACTTCACCTTCTCCTTCTCCTTCTTCTACTTCTTCTGATTCACCCTCCAGACTTCACCTTCTCCTTCTCCTTCTTCTGCTTCTTCTGCTTCACGCTCCAGACTTCACCTTCTCCTTCTCCTTCTTCTGCTTCTTCTGCTTCACCCTCCAGACTTCACCGTCTCCTTCTCCTTCTTCTGCTTCTTCTGCTTCACCCTCCTGACTTCACCTTCTCCTTCTCCTCCTTCTTCTTCTTCTGATTCACCCTCCAGACTTCACCTTCTCCTTCTCCTTCTTCTGCTTCTTCTGCTTCACCCTCCAGACTTCACCTTCTCCTTCTCCTTCTTCTGCTTCTTCTGCTGCGCCCTCCAGACTTCACCTTCTCCTTCTCCTTCTTCTGCTTCTTCTGCTTCACCCTCCTGACTTCAACTTCTCCTTCTCCTTCTTCTACTTCTTCTGCTTCACCCCCCTGACTTCACCTTCTCCTTCTCCTTCTTCTGCTTCTTCTGATTCACTCTCCTAACTTCACCTTCTCGTTCTCCTTCTGCTGCTTCTTCTGATTCACCCTCCTGACTTGGCCTTCTCCTTCTCCTTCTTCTGCTTCTTCTGATTCACCCTCCAGACTTCATCTTCTCCTTCTCCTTCTTCTGCTTCTTCTGATTCACCCTCCAGACTTCACCTTCTCCTTCTCCTTCTTCTGCTTCTTCTGATTCACCCTCCAGACTTCACCTTCTCCTTCTCCTTCTTCTACTTCTTCTGATTAACCCCCAGACTTCACCTTCTCCTTCTCCTTCTTCTACTTCTTCTGATTCACCCTCCAGCCTTCACCTTCTCATTCTGCTTCTTCTGCTTCTTCTGCTTCACCCTCCAGACTTCACCTTCTCCTTCTCTTTCTTCTGCTTCTTCTGATTCACCCTCCAGACTTCACCTTCTCCTTCTCCTTCTTCAGATTCTTCTGATTCACCCTCCAGACTTCACCTCCTCCTTCTCCTTCTTCTGATTCACCCTCCTGACTTCACCTTCTCCTTCTCCTTCTTCTACTTCTTCTGATTCACCCTCCTGACTTCACCTTCTACTTCTCCTTCTTCTACTTCTTCTGCTTCACCCTCCAGACTTCACCTTCTCCTTCTCCTTCTTCTACTTCTTCTGATTCGCCCTCCAGACTTCACCTTCTGCTTCTCCTTCTCCTTCTTCTGCTTCTTCTGATTCACCCTCCAGACTTCATCTTCTCCTTCTCCTTATTCTGCTTCTTCTGATTCACCCTCCAGACTTCATCTTCTCCTTCTCCTTCTTCTGCTTCTTCTGATTCACCCTCCAGACTTCACCTTCTCCTTCTCCTTATTCTGCTTCTTCTGATTCACCCTCCAGACTTCACCATCTCCTTCTCCTTCTTCTACTTCTTCTGATTCACCCTCCAGACTTCATCTTCTCCTTCTCCTTCTTCTGCTTCTTCTGATTCACCCTCCAGACTTCACCTTCTCCTTCTCCTTCTTCTGCTTCTTCTGATTCACCCTCCAGACTTCACCTTCTCCTTCTCCTTCTTCTACTTCTTCTGATTCACCCTCCAGACTTCACCTTCTCCTTCTCCTTCTTCTACTTCTTCTGATTCACCCTCCAGACTTCACCTTCTCCTTCTCCTTCATCTGCTTCTTCTGATTCACCCTCCAGACTTCACCTTCTCCTTCTCCTTCTTCTGCTTCTTCTGATTCACCCTCCAGACTTCACCTTCTCCTTCTCCTTCTTCTGCTTCTTCTGATTCACCCTTCAGCATTCACCTTCTCCTTCTCCTTCTTCTGCTTCTTCTGATTCACCCTCCAGACCTCACCTTCTCCTTCTCCTTCTTCTACTTCTTCTGATTCACCCTCCAGACTTCATCTGCTCCTTCTCCTTCTTCTGCTTCTTCTGATTTACCCTCCAGACTTCACCTTCTCCTTCTCCTTCTTCTGCTTCTTCTGATTCGCCCTCCAGACTTCGCCTTCTCCTTCTCCTTCTTCTACTTCTTCTGATGTACCCTTCAGACTCCACCTTCTCCTTCTCCTTCTTCTACTTCTTCTGATTCACCCTCCAGTCTTCACCATCTCCTTCTCCTTCTTCTGCTGATTCACCCTCCTGACTTCACCTTCTCCTTCTCCTTCTTCTGCTTCTTCTGATTCACGCTCCAGACTTCACCTTCTCCTTCTCCTTCTTCTACTTCTTCTGATTCACCCTCCAGACTTCACCTTCTCCTTCTACTTCTTCTGCTTCTTCTGATTCACCCTCCAGACTTCACCTTCTCCTTCTCCTTCTTCTGCTTCTTCTGATTCACCCTCCAGACTTCACCTTCTCCTTCTCCTTCTTCTGCTCCTTCTGATTCACCCTCCAGACTTCACCTTCTCCTTCTCCTTCTTCTACTTCTTCTGATTCACCCTCCAGACTTCACCTTCTCCTTCTCCTTCCTTTGCTTCTTCTGATTCACCCTCCAGACTTCACCTTCTCCTTCTCCTTCGTCTACTTCTTCTGATTCACCCTCCAGACTACACCTTCTCCTTCTCCTTCTTCTACTTCTTCTGATTCACCCTCCAGACTTCACCTTCTCCTTCCCCTTCTTCTACTTCTTCTGATTCACCCTCCAGACTTCACCTTCTCCTTCTCCTTCTTCTACTTCTTCTGCTTCTCCCTCCGGACTTCACCTTCTCCTTCTCCTTCTTCTGCTTCTTCTGATTCACCCTCCAGATTTCACCTTCTCCTTCTCCTTCTTCTACTTCTTCTGATTGACCCTCCAGACTTCACCTTCTCCTTCTCCTTCTTCTACTTCTTCTGATTCACCCTCCAGACTTCACCTTCTCCTTCTCCTTCTTCTACTTCTTCTGATTCACCCTCCTGACTTCACCTTCTCCTTCTCCTTCTTCTGCTTCTTCTGCTTCACCCTCCAGACTTCACCTTCTCCTTCTCCTTCTTCTTCTTCTTCTGCTTCACCCTCCAGACTTCACCTTCTCCTTCTCCTTCTTCTGCTTCTTCTGCTTCACCCTCCTGACTTCACCTTCTCCTTCTCCTTCTTCTACTTCTTCTGATTCACCCTCCAGACTTCATCTTCTACTTCTCCTTCTTCTGCTTCTTCTGCTTCACCCTCCAGACTTCAGCTTCTCCTTCTCCTTCTTCTGCTTCTTCTGCTTCGCCCTCCAGACTTCACCTTCTCCTTCTCCTTCTTCTGCTTCTTCTGCTTCACCCTCCAGACTTCACCTTCTCCTTCTCCTTCTACTGCTTCTTCTGCTTCACCCTCCTGACATCACCTTCTCCTTCTCCTTCTTCTACTTCTTCTGATTCACCCTCCAGACCTCACCTTCTCCTTCTCCTTCTTCTACTTCTTCTGATTCACCCTCCAGACTTCATCTGCTCCTTCTCCTTCTTCTGCTTCTTCTGATTTACCCTCCAGACTTCACCTTCTCCTTCTCCTTCTTCTGCTTCTTCTGATTCACCCTCCAGACTTCGCCTTCTCCTTCTCCTTCTTCTACTTTTTCTGATTCACCCTTATGACTTCACCTTCTCCTTCTCCTTCTTCTACTTCTTCTGATTCACCCTCCAGTCTTCACCTTCTCCTTCTCCTTCTTCTGCTTCTTCTGATTCACCCTCCTGACTTCACCTTCTCCTTCTCCTTCTTCTGCTTCTTCTGATTCACGCTCCAGACTTCACCTTCTCCTTCTCCTTCTTCTACTTCTTCTGATTCACCCTCCAGACTTCACCTTCTCCTTCTACTTCTTCTGCTTCTTCTGATTCACCCTCCAGACTTCACCTTCTCCTTCTCCTTCTTCTGCTTCTTCTGATTCACCCTCCAGACTTCACCTTCTCCTTCTCCTTCTTCTGCTTCTTCCGATTCACCCTCCAGACTTCACCTTCTCCTTCTCCTTCTTCTGCTTCTTCTCATTCACCCTCCAGACTTCACCTTCTCCTTCTCCTTCTTCTACTTCTTCTGATTCACCCTCCAGACTTCACCTTCTCCTTCTCCTTCTTCTACTTCTTCTGCTTCTCCCTCCGGACTTCACCTTCTCCTTCTCCTTCTTCTGCTTCTTCTG
Source organism: Somniosus microcephalus (assembly GCF_052327205.1). Classification (NCBI taxonomy): domain Eukaryota; kingdom Metazoa; phylum Chordata; class Chondrichthyes; order Squaliformes; family Somniosidae; genus Somniosus; species Somniosus microcephalus. The sequence goes on from NW_028225575.1 coordinate 235,122, forward strand.
ATTCACCCTCCAGAATTCACCTTCTCCTTCTCCTTCTTCTACTTCTTCTGATTCAGCCTCCAGACTTCACCTTCTCCTTATCCTTCTTCTACTTCTTCTGATTCACCCTCCAGACTTCACCTTCTCCTTCTCCTTCTTCTACTTCTTCTGATTCACCCTCCTGACTTCACCTTCTCCTTCTCCTTCTTCTGCTTCTTCTGCTTCACCCTCCAGACTTCACCTTCTCCTTCTCCTTCTTCTTCTTCTTCTGCTTCACCCTCCAGACTTCACCTTCTCCTTCTCCTTCTTCTGCTTCTTCTGCTTCACCCTCCTGACTTCACCTTCTCCTTCTCCTTCTTCTACTTCTTCTGATTCACCCTCCAGACTTCACCTTCTACTTCTCCTTCTTCTGCTTCTTCTGCTTCACCCTCCAGACTTCAGCTTCTCCTTCTCCTTCTTCTCCTTCTTCTGCTTCGCCCTCCAGACTTCACCTTCTCCTTCTCCTTCTTCTGCTTCTTCTGCTTCACCCTCCAGACTTCACCTTCTCCTTCTCCTTCTACTGCTTCTTCTGCTTCACCCTCCTGACATCACCTTCTCCTTCTCCTTCTTCTACTTCTTCTGATTCACCCTCCAGACTTCACCTTCTCCTTCTCCTTCTTCTGCTTCTTCTGCTTCAGCCTCCTGACTTCACCTTCTCCTTCTCCTTCTTCTACTTCTTCTGCTTCACCCCCCTGACGTTACCTTCTCCTTCTCCTTCTTCTGATTCTTCTGATTCACCCTCCTAACTTCACCTTCTCCTTCTTCTGCTTCTTCTGATTCTCCCTCCTGACTTCACCTTCTCCTTCTCCTTCTTCTGCTTCTTCTGATTCACCCTCCAGACTTCACCTTCTCCTTCTCCTTCTTCTGCTTCTTCTGATTCACCCTCCAGACTTCACCTTCTCCTTCTCCTTCTTCTGCTTCTTCTGATTCACCCTCCAGACCTCACCTTCTCCTTCTCCTTCTTCTACTTCTTCTGATTCACCCTCCAGACTTCATCGTCTCCTTCTCCTTCTTCTGCTTCTTCTGATTCACCCTCCAGACTTCACCTTCTCCTTCTCCTTCTTCTACTTCTTCTGATTCACCCTCCAGACTTCACCTTCTCCTTCTCCTTCTTCTACTTCTTCTGATTCACCCTCCAGCTTTCACCTTCTCCTTCTCCTTCTTCTGCTTCTTCTGCTTCACCCTCCAGACTTCACCTTCTCCTTCTCTTTCGTCTGCTTCTTCTGATTCACCCTCCAGACTTCACCTTCTCCTTCTCCTTCTTCTGATTCTTCTGATTCACCTTCCAGACTTCACCTTCTCCTTCTCCTTCTTCTGATTCTTCTGATTCACCCTCCTGACTTCACCTTCTCCTTCTCCTTCTTCTACTTCTACTGATTCACCCTCCTGACTTCACCTTCTCCTTCTCCTTCTTCTACTTCTTCTGCTTCACCCTCCAAACTTCACCTTCTCCTTCTCCTTCTTCTACTTCTTCTGATTCACCCTCCAGACTTCACCTTCTCCTTCTCCTTCTTCTGCTTCTTCTGATTCACCCTCCAGACTTCACCTTCTCCTTCTCCTTATTCTGCTTCTTCTGATTCACCCTCCAGACTTCACCTTCTCCTTCTCCTTCTTCTGCTTCTTCTGCTTCACCCTCCAGACTTCACCTTCTCCTTCTCCTTCTTCTGCTTCTTCTGATTCACCCTCCAGACTTCACCTTCTCCTTCTCCTTCTTCTACTTCTTCTGATTCACCCTCCAGACTTCATCTTCTCCTTCTCCTTCTTCTGCTTCTTCTGATTCACCCTCCAGACATCACCTTCTCCTTCTCCTTCTTCTGCTTCTTCTGATTCACCCTCCAGACATCACCTTCTCCTTCTCCTTCTTCTACTTCTTCTGATTCACCCTCCAGACTTCACCTTCTCCTTCTCCTCCTTCTACTTCTTCTGATTCACCCTCCAGACTTCACCTTCTCCTTCTCCTTCTTCTGCTTCTTCTGATTCACCCTCCAGACTTCACCTTCTCCTTCTCCTTCTTCTGCTTCTTCTGATTCACCCTCCAGACTTCACCTTCTCCTTCTCCTTCTTCTGCATCTTCTGATTCACCCTTCAGACTTCACCTTCTCCTTCTCCTTCTTCTGCTTCTTCTGATTCACCCTCCAGACCTCACCTTCTCCTTCTCCTTCTTCTACTTTTTCTGATTCACCCTCCAGACTTCATCTTCTCCTTCTCCTTCTTCTGCTTCTTCTGATTCACCCTCCAGACTTCACCTTCTCCTTCTCCTTCTTCTGCTTCTTCTGATTCACCCTCCAGACTTCACCTTCTCCTTCTCCTTCTTCTGCTTCTTCTGATTCACCCTCCAGACTTCGCCTTCTCCTTCTCCTTCTTCTACTTCTTCTGATTCACCCTCCTGACTTCACCTTCTCCTTCTCCTTCTTCTGCTTCTTCTGATTCACCCTCCAGATTTCACCTTCTCCTTCTCCTTCTTCTACTTCTTCTGATTCACCCTCCAGACATCACCTTCTCCTTCTACTTCTTCTGCTTCTTCTGATTCACCCTCCAGACTTCAACTTCTCCTTCTCCTTCTTCTGCTTCTTCTGATTCACCCTCCAGACTTCACCTTCTCCTTCTCCTTCTTCTGCTTCTTCTGATTCACCCTCCAGACTTCACCTTCTCCTTCTCCTTCTTCTGCTTCTTCTGATTCACCCTCCAGACTTCACCTTCTCCTTCTTCTACTTCTTCTGATTCACCCTCCAGACTTCAACTTCTCCTTCTCCTTTTCTGCTTCTTCTGATTCACCCTCCAGACTTCACCTTCTCCTACTCCTTCTTCTACTTCTTCTGATTCACCCTCCAGACTTCACCTTCTCCTTCTCCCTCTTCTACTTCTTCTGATTCACCCTCCAGACTTCACCTTCTCCTTGTCCTTCTTCTGCTTCTTCTGATTCACCCTCCAGACTTCACCTTCTCCTTCTCCTTCTTCTGCTTCTTCTGATTCACCCTCCAGACTTCAACTTCTCCTTCTCCTTCTTCTGCTTCTTCTGATTCACCCTTCAGACTTCACCTTCTCCTTCTCCTTCTTCTGCTTCTTCTGATTCACCCTCCAGACCTCACCTTCTCCTTCTCCTTCTTCTAATTCTTCTGATTCACCCTCCAGACTTCACCTTCTCCTTCTCCTTCTTCTGCTTCTTCTGATTCACCCTCCAGACTTCACCTTCTCCTTCTCCTTATTCTGCTTCTTCTGATTCACCCTCCAGACTTCACCTTCTCCTTCTCCTTCTTCTGCTTCTTCTGATTCACCCTCCAGACTTCACCTTCTCCTTCTCCTTCTTCTGCTTCTTCTGATTCACCCTCCAGACTTCACCTTCTCCTTCTCCTTCTTCTACTTCTTCTGATTCACCCTCCAGACTTCATCTTCTCCTTCTCCTTCTTCTGCTTCTTCTGATTCACCCTCCAGACTTCACCTTCTCCTTCTCCTTCTTCTGCTTCTTCTGATTCACCCTCCAGACTTCACCTTCTCCTTCTCCTTCTTCTACTTCTTCTGATTCACCCTCCAGACTTCACCTTCTCCTTCTCCTTCTTCTACTTCTTCTGATTCACCCTCCGGACTTCACCTTCTCCTTCTCCTTCTTCTGCTTCTTCTGATTCACCCTCCAGACTTCACCTTCTCCTTCTCCTTCTTCTGCTTCTTCTGATTCACCCTCCAGACTTCACCTTCTCCTTCTCCTTTTTCTGCTTCTTCTGATTCACCCTTCAGACTTCACCTTCTCCTTCTCCTTCTTCTGCTTCTTCTGATTCACCCTCCAGATCTCACCTTCTCCTTCTCCTTCTTCTACTTCTTCTGATTCACCCTCCAGACTTCATCTTCTCCTTCTCCTTCTTCTGCTTCTTCTGATTCACCCTCCAGATTTCACCTTCTCCTTCTCCTTCTTCTGCTTCTTCTGATTCACCCTCCAGACTTCGCCTTCTCCTTCTCCTTCTTCTACTTCTTCTGATTCACCCTCATGACTTCACCTTCTCCTTCTCCTTCTTCTACTTCTTCTGATTCACCCTCCAGTCTTCACCTTCTCCTTCTCCTTCTTCTGCTTCTTCTGATTCACCCTCCAGACTTCACCTTCTCCTTCTCCTTCTTCTGCTTCTTCTGATTCACCCTCCTGACTTCACCTTCTCCTTCTCCTTCTTCTGCTTCTTCTGATTCACCCTCCAGACTTCACCTTCTCCTTCTCTTTCTTCTACTTCTTCTGATTCACCCTCCAGACTTCACCTTCTCCTTCTCCTTCTTCTACTTCTTCTGATTCACCCTCCGGACTTCACCTTCTCCTTCTCCTTCTTCTGCTTCTTCTGATTCACCCTCCAGACTTCACCTTCTCCTTCTCCTTCTTCTGCTTCTTCTGATTCACCCTCCAGACTTCACCTTCTCCTTCTCCTTTTTCTGCTTCTTCTGATTCACCCTTCAGACTTCACCTTCTCCTTCTCCTTCTTCTGCTTCTTCTGATTCACCCTCCAGATCTCACCTTCTCCTTCTCCTTCTTCTACTTCTTCTGATTCACCCTCCAGACTTCATCTTCTCCTTCTCCTTCTTCTGCTTCTTCTGATTCACCCTCCAGATTTCACCTTCTCCTTCTCCTTCTTCTGCTTCTTCTGATACACCCTCCAGACTTCGCCTTCTCCTTCTCCTTCTTCTACTTCTTCTGATTCACCCTCCAGACTTCACCTTCTCCTTCTCCTTCTTCTACTTCTTCTGATTCACCCTCCAGTCTTCACCTTCTCCTTCTCCTTCTTCTGCTTCTTCTGATTCACCCTCCAGACTTCACCTTCTCCTTCTCCTTCTTCTGCTTCTTCTGATTCACCCTCCTGACTTCACCTTCTCCTTCTCCTTCTTCTGCTTCTTCTGATTCACCCTCCAGACTTCACCTTCTCCTTCTCCTTCTTCTACTTCTTCTGATTCACCCTCCAGACTTCACCTTCTCCTTCTACTTCTTCTGCTTCTTCTGATTCACCCTCCAGACTTCACCTTCTCCTTCTCCTTCTTCTGCTTCTTCTGATTCACCTTCCATACTTCACCTTCTCCTTCTCCTTCTTCTGCTTCTTCTGATTCACCCTCCAGACTTCACCTTCTCCTTCTCCTTCTTCTGCTTCTTCTGATTCACCCTCCAGACTTCACCTTCTCCTTCTGCTTCTTCTACTTCTTCTGATTCACCCTCCAGACTTCACCTTCTCCTTCTCCTTCTTCTGCTTCTTCTGATTCACCCTCCAGACTTCACCTTCTCCTTCTCCTTCGTCTACTTCTCCTGATTCACCCTCCAAACTACACCTTCTCCTTCTCCTTCTTCTACTTCTTCTGATTCACCCTCCAGACTTCACTTTCTCCTTCTCCTTCTTCTGCTTCTTCTGATTCACCATCCAGACTTCACCTTCTCCTTTTCCTTCTTCTACTTCTTCTGATTCACCCTCCAGACTTTACCTTCTCCTTCTCCTTCTTCTACTTCTTCTGATTCACCCTCCAGACTTTACATTCTCCTTCTCCTTCTTCTACTTCTTCTGCTTCTCCCTCCAGAGCTCACCTTCTCCTTCTCCTTCTTCTGCTTCTTCTGATTCACCCTCCAGACTTCACCTTCTCCTTCTCCTTCTTCTACTTCTTCTGATTCACCCTCCAGACTTCACCTTCTCCTTCTCCTTCTTCTACTTCTTCTGATTCACCCTCCAGACTTCACCTTCTCCTTCTCCTTCTTCTACTTCTTCTGATTCACCCTCCTGACTTCACCTTCTCCTTCTCCTTCTTCTGCTTCTTCTGCTTCACCCTCCAGACTTCACCTTCTCCTTCTCCTTCTTCTGCTTCTTCTGCTTCACCCTCCAGACTTCACCTTCTCCGTCTCCTTCTTCTGCTTCACCCTCCAGACTTCATCTTCTCCTTCTCCTTCTTCTGCTTCTTCTGATTCACCCTCCAGACTTCACCTTCTCCTTCTCCTTCTTCTGCTTCTTCTGATTCACCCTCCGGACTTCACCTTCTCCTTCTCCTTCTTCTGCTTCTTCTGATTCACCCTCCAGACTTCACCTTCTCCTTCTCCTTCTTCTGGTTCTTCTGATTCACCCTCCAGACTTCACCTTCTCCTTCTCCTTTTTCTGCTTCTTCTGATTCACCCTTCAGACTTCACCTTCTCCTTCTCCTTCTTCTGCTTCTTCTGATTCACCCTCCAGATCTCACCTTCTCCTTCTCCTTCTTCTACTTCTTCTGATTCACCCTCCAGACTTCATCTTCTCCTTCTCCTTCTTCTGCTTCTTCTGCTTCTCCCTCCAGACTTCACCTTCTCCTTCTCCTTCTTCTGCTTCTTCTGATTCACCCTCCAGACTTCACCTTCTCCTTCTTCTACTTCTTCTGATTCACCCTCCAGACTTCACCTTCTCCTTCTCCTTCTTCTACTTCTTCTGATTCACCCTCCAGACTTCACCTTCTCCTTCTCCTTCTTCTACTTCTTCTGATTCACCCTCCTGACTTCACCTTCTCCTTCTCCTTCTTCTGCTTCTTCTGCTTCACCCTCCAGACTTCACCTTCTCCTTCTCCTTCTTCTGCTTCTTCTGCTTCACCCTCCAGACTTCACCTTCTCCGTCTCCTTCTTCTGCTTCACCCTCCTGACTTCACCTTCTCCTTCTCCTTCTTCTACTTCTTCTGATTCACCCTCCAGACTTCACCTTCTCCTTCTCTTTCTTCTGCTTCTTCTGCTTCACCCTCCAGACTTCACCTTCACCTTCTCCTTTTTCTGCTTCTTCTGCTTCGCCCTCCAGACTTCACCTTCTCCTTCTCCTTCTTCTGTTTCTTCTGCTTCACCCTCCAGACTTCACCTTCTCCTTCTCCTTCTTCTGCTTCTTCTGCTTCATCCTCCTGACTTCACCATCTCCTTCTCCTTCTTCTACTTCTTCTGCTTCACCCCCCTGACTTCACCTTCTCCTTCTCCTTCTTCTGCTTCTTCTGATTCACCCTCCTAACTTCACCTTCTCCTACTCCTTCTTCTGCTTCTTCTGATTCACCCTCCTGACTTCACCTTCTCCTTCTCCTTCTTCTGCTTCTTCTGATTCACCCTCCAGACTTCACCTTCTCCTTCTCCTTCTGCTGCTTCTTCTGATTCACACTCCAGACTTCATCTTCTCCTTCTCCTTCTTCTGCTTCTTCTGATTCACCCTCCAGACCTCACCTTCTCCTTCTCCTTCTTCTACTTCTTCTGATTCACCCTCCAGACTTCATCTTCTCCTTCTCATTCTTTTGCTTCTTCTATTTTCACCCTCCAGACTTCACCTTCTCCTTCTCCTTCTTCTGCTTCTTCTGATTCACCCTCCAGACTTCACCTTCTCCTTCTCCTTCTTCTACTTCTTCTGATTCACCCTCCTGACTTCACCTTCTCCTTCTCCTTCTTCTACTTCTTCTGCTTCACCCTCCAGACTTCACCTTATCCTTCTCCTTCTTCTACTTCTTCTGATTCACCCTCCAGACTTCACCTTCTCCTTCTCCTTCTTCTGCTTCTCCTGATTCACCCTCCAGACTTCACCTTCTCCTTCTCCTTATTCTGCTTCTTCTGATTCACCCTCCAGACTTCACCTTCTCCTTCTCCTTCTTCTGCTTCTTCTGATTCACCCTCCAGACTTCACCTTCTCCTCTCCTTCTTCTGCTTCTTCTGATTCACCCTCCAGACTTCACCTTCTCCTTCTCCTTCTTCTACTTCTTCTGATACACCCTCCAGACTTCATCTTCTCATTCTCCTTCTTCTGCTTCTTCTGATTCACCCTCCAGACTTCACCTTCTCCTTCTCCTTCTTCTGCTTCTTCTGATTCACCCTCCAGACTTGTCCTTCTCCTTCTCCTTCTTCTACTTCTTCTGATTCACCCTCCAGACTTCACCTTCTCCTTCTCCTTCTTCTACTTCTACTGATTCACCCTCCAGACTTCACCTTCTCCTTCTCCTTCTTCTGCATCTTCTGATTCACCCTCCAGACTTCACCTTCTCCTTCTCCTTCTTCTGCTTCTTCTGATTCACCCTCCAGACTTCACCTTCTCCTTCTCCATCTTCTGCTTCTTCTGATTCACCCTTCAGACTTCACCTTCTCCTTCTCCTTCTTCTGCTTCTTCTGATTCACCCTCCAGACCTCACCTTCTCCTTCTCCTTCTTCTACTTCTTATGATTCACCCTCCAGACTTCACCTTCTCCTTCTCCTTCTTCTGCTTCTTCTGATTCACCCTCCAGACTTAACCTTCTCCTTCTCCTTCTTCTGCTTCTTCTGATTCACCCTCCAGACTTCGCCTTCTCCTTCTGCTTCTTCTACTTCTTCTGATTCACCCTCCAGACTTCACCATCTCCTTCTCCTTCTTCTACTTATTCTGATTCACCCTCCAGTCTTCACCTTCTCCTTCGCCTTCTTCTGCTTCTTCTGATTCACCCTCCAGACTTCACCTTCTCCTTCTCCTTCTTCTGCTTCTTCTGATTCACCCTCCAGACTTCACCTTCTCCTTCTCCTTCTTCTCCTTCTTCTGATTCACCCTCCAGACCTCACCTTCTCCTTCTACTTCTTCTGCTTCTTCTGATTCACCCTCCAGACTTCACCTTCTCCTTCTCCTTCTTCTGCTTCTTCTGATTCACCCTCCAGACTTCACCTTCTCCTTCTCCTTCTTCTGCTTCTTCTGATTCACCCTCCAGACTTCACCTTCTCCTTCTCCTTCTTCTGCTTCTTCTGATTCACCCTCCAGACTTCACCTTCTCCTTCTCCTTCTTCTACTTCTTCTGATTCACCCTCCAGATCTCACCTTCTCCTTCTCCTTCTTCTACTTCTTCTGATTCACCCTCCAGACTTCATCTTCTCCTTCTCCTTCTTCTGCTTCTTCTGATTCACCCTCCAGATTTCACCTTCTCCTTCTCCTTCTTCTGCTTCTTCTGATTTACCCTCCAGACTTCGCCTTCTCCTTCTCCTTCTTCTACTTCTTCTGATTCACCCTCCAGACTTCACCTTCTCCTTCTCCTTCTTCTACTTCTTCTGATTCACCCTCCAGTCTTCACCTTCTCCTTCTCCTTCTTCTGCTTCTTCTGATTCACCCTCCAGACTTCACCTTCTCCTTCTCCTTCTTCTGCTTCTTCTGATTCACCCTCCTGACTTCACCTTCTCCTTCTCCTTCTTCTGCTTCTTCTGATTCACCCTCCAGACTTCACCTTCTCCTTCTCCTTCTTCTACTTCTTCTGATTCACCATCCAGACTTCACCTTCTCCTTCTCCTTCTTCTACTTCTTCTGATTCACCCTCCGGACTTCACCTTCTCCTTCTCCTTCTTCTGCTTCTTCTGATTCACCCTCCAGACTTCACCTTCTCCTTCTCCCTTTTCTGCTTCTTCTGATTCACCCTTCAGACTTCACCTTCTCCATCTCCTTCTTCTGCTTCTTCTGATTCACCCTCCAGATCTCACCTTCTCCTTCTCCTTCTTCTACTTCTTCTGATTCACCCTCCAGACTTCATCTTCTCCTTCTCCTTCTTCTGCTTCTTCTGATTCACCCTCCAGATTTCACCTTCTCCTTCTCCTTCTTCTGCTTCTTCTGATTCACCCTCCAGACTTCGCCTTCTCCTTCTCCTTCTTCTACTTCTTCTGATTCACCCTCCAGACTTCACCTTCTCCTTCTCCTTCTTCTACTTCTTCTGATTCACCCTCCAGTCTTCACCTTCTCCTTCTCCTTCTTCTGCTTCTTCTGATTCACCCTCCAGACTTCACCTTCTCCTTCTCCTTCTTCTGCTTCCTCTGATTCACCCTCCTGACTTCACCTTCTCCTTCTCCTTCTTCTGCTTCTTCTGATTCACCCTCCAGACTTCACCTTCTCCTTCTCCTTCTTCTACTTCTTCTGATTCACCCTCCAGACTTCACCTTCTCCTTCTACTTCTTCTGCTTCTTCTGATTCACCCTCCAGACTTCACCTTCTCCTTCTCCTTCTTCTGCTTCTTCTGATTCACCCTCCATACTTCACCTTCTCCTTCTCCTTCTTCTGCTTCTTCTGATTCACCCTCCAGACTTCACCTTCTCCTTCTCCTTCTTCTGCTTCTTCTGATTCACCCTCCAGACTTCACCTTCTCCTTCTGCTTCTTCTACTTCTTCTGATTCACCCTCCAGACTTCACCTTCTCCTTCTCCTTCTTCTGCTTCTTCTGATTCACCCTCCAGACTTCACCTTCTCCTTCTCCTTCGTCTACTTCTCCTGATTCACCCTCCAAACTACACCTTCTCCTTCTCCTTCTTCTACTTCTTCTGATTCACCCTCCAGACTTCACTTTCTCCTTCTCCTTCTTCTGCTTCTTCTGATTCACCCTCCAGACTTCACCTTCTCCTTTTCCTTCTTCTACTTCTTCTGATTCACCCTCCAGACTTTACCTTCTACTTCTCCTTCTTCTACTTCTTCTGATTCACCCTCCAGACTTTACATTCTCCTTCTCCTTCTTCTACTTCTTCTGCTTCTCCCTCCAGACTTCACCTTCTCCTTCTCCTTCTTCTGCTTCTTCTGATTCACCCTCCAGACTTCACCTTCTCCTTCTCCTTCTTCTACTTCTTCTGATTCACCCTCCAGACTTCACCTTCTCCTTCTCCTTCTTCTACTTCTTCTGATTCACCCTCCAGACTTCACCTTCTCCTTCTCCTTCTTCTACCTCTTCTGATTCACCCTCCTGACTTCACCTTCTCCTTCTCCTTCTTCTGCTTCTTCTGCTTCACCCTCCAGACTTCACCTTCTCCTTCTCCTTCTTCTGCTTCTTCTGCTTCACCCTCCAGACTTCACCTTCTCCTTCTCCTTCTTCTGCTTCTTCTGATTCACCCTCCAGACTTCACCTTCTCCTTCTCCTTTTTCTGCTTCTTCTGATTCACCCTTCAGACTTCACCTTCTCCTTCTCCTTCTTCTGCTTCTTCTGATTCACCCTCCAGATCTCACCTTCTCCTTCTCCTTCTTCTACTTCTTCTGATTCACCCTCCAGACTTCATCTTCTCCTTCTCCTTCTTCTGCTTCTTCTGATTCACCCTCCAGATTTCACCTTCTCCTTCTCCTTCTTCTGCTTCTTCTGATTCACCCTCCAGACTTCGCCTTCTCCTTCTCCTTCTTCTACTTCTTCTGATTCACCCTCCAGACTTCACCTTCTCCTTCTCCTTCTTCTACTTCTTCTGATTCACCCTCCAGTCTTCACCTTCTCCTTCTCCTTCTTCTGCTTCTTCTGATTCACCCTCCAGACTTCACCTTCTCCTTCTCCTTCTTCTGCTTCTTCTGATTCACCCTCCTGACTTCGCCTTCTCCTTCTCCTTCTTCTACTTCTTCTGATTCACCCTCCAGTCTTCACCTTCTCCTTCTCCTTCTTCTGCTTCTTCTGATTCACCCTCCAGACTTCACCTTCTCCTTCTCCTTCTTCTGCTTCTTCTGATTCACCCTCCATACTTCACCTTCTCCTTCTCCTTCTTCTGCTTCTTCTGATTCACCCTCCAGACTTCACCTTATCCTTCTCCTTCTTCTGCTTCTTCTGCTTCACCCTCCAGACTTCACCTTCTCCTTCTCCTTCTTCTGCTTCTTCTGCTTCACTCTCCAGACTTCACCTTCTCCTTCTCCTTCTTCTCCTTCTTCTGCTTCACCCTCCTGACTTCACATTCTGCTACTCCTTCTTCTACTTCTTCTGATTCACCCTCCAGACTTCACCTTCTCCTTCTCCTTCATCTGCTTTTTCTGCTTCAGCCTCCAGAATTCACCTTCTCCTTCTCTTCTTCTGCTTCTTCTGCTTCGCCCTCCAGACTTCACCTTCTCCTTCTCCTTCTTCTGCTTCTTCTGCTTCACCCTCCAGACTTCACCTTCTCCTTCTCCTTCTTCTGCTTCTTCTGCTTCACCCTCCTGACTTCACCTTCTCCTTCTCCTTCTTCTACTTCTTCTGATTCACCCTCCAGACTTCACCTTCTCCTTGTCCTTCTTCTGCTTCTACGGCATCACCCTCCAGACTTCACCTTCTCCTTCTCCTTCTTCTGCTTCTTCTGCTGCGCCCTCCAGACTTGACCTTCTCCTTCTCCTTCTTCTGCTTCTTCTGCTTCACCCTCCTGACTTCACCTTCTCCTTCTCCTTCTTCTACTTCTTCTGCTTCACCCCCCTGACTTCACCTTCTCCTTCTCCTTTTTCTGCTTCTTCTGATTCACCCTCCTAACTTCACCTTCTCCTTCTCCTTCTTCTGCTTCTTCTGATTCACCCTCCTGACTTCACCTTCTCCTTCTCCTTCTTCTACTTCTTCTGATTCACCCTCCAGACTTCACCATCTCCTTCTCCTTCTTCTGCTTCTTCTGATTCACCCTCCTGACTTCACCTTCTCCTTCTCCTTCTTCTGCTTCTTCTGATTCACGCTCCAGACCTCACCTTCTCCTTCTCCTTCTTCTACTTCTTCTGATTCACCCTCCAGTCTTCACCATCTCCTTCTCCTTCTTCTGCTTCTTCTGATTCACCCTCCTGACTTCACCTTCTCCTTCTCCTTCTTCTGCTTCTTCTGATTCACGCTCCAGACTTCACCTTCTCCTTCTCCTTCTTCTACTTCTTCTGATTCACCCTCCAGACTTCACCTTCTCCTTCTACTTCTTCTGCTTCTTCTGATTCACCCTCCAGACTTCACCTTCTCCTTCTCCTTCTTCTGCTTCTTCTGATTCACCCTCCAGACTTCACCTTCTCCTTCTCCTTCTTCTGCTTCTTCCGATTCACCCTCCAGACTTCACCTTCTCCTTCTCCTTATTCTGCTTCTTCTCATTCACCCTCCAGACTTCACCTTCTCCTTCTCCTTCTTCTACTTCTTCTGATTCACCCTCCAGACTTCACCTTCTCCTTCTCCTTCTTTTGCTTCTTCTGATTCACCCTCCAGACTTCATCTTCTCCTTCTCCTTCGTCTACTTCTTCTGATTCACCCTCCAGACTACACCTTCTCCTTCTCCTTCTTCTACTTCTTCTGATTCACCCTCCAGACTTCACGTTCTCCTTCCCCTTCTTCTACTTCTTCTGATTCACGCTCCAGACTTCACCTTCTCCTTCTCCTTCTTCTACTTCTTCTGATTCACCCTCCAGACTTCACCTTCTCCTTCTCCTTCTTCTGCTTCTTCTGATTCACCCTCCAGATTTCACCTTCTCCTTCTCCTTCTTCTACTTCTTCTGATTCACCCTCCAGACTTCACCTTCTCCTTATCCTTCTTCTACTTCTTCTGATTCACCCTCCAGACTTCACCTTCTCCTTCTCCTTCTTCTGATTCACCCTCCTGACTTCACCTTCTCCTTCTCCTTCTTCTGCTTCTTCTGCTTCACCCTCCAGACTTCACCTTCTCCTTCTCCTTCTTCTTCTTCTTCTGCTTCACCCTCCAGACTTCACCTTCTCCTTCTCCTTCTTCTGCTTCTTCTGCTTCACCCTCCTGACTTCACCTTCTCCTTCTCCTTCTTCTACTTCTTCTGATTCACTCTCCAGACTTCACCTTCTACTTCTCCTTCTTCTGCTTCTTCTGCTTCGCCCTCCAGACTTCACCTTCTCCTTCTCCTTCTTCTGCTTCTTCTGCTTCACCCTCCAGACTTCACCTTCTCCTTCTCCTTCTACTGCTTCTTCTGCTTCACCCTCCTGACATCACCTTCTCCTTCTCCTTCTTCTACTTCTTCTGATTCACCCTCCAGACCTCACCTTCTCCTTCTCCTTCTTCTACTTCTTCTGATTCACCCTCCAGACTTCATCTGCTCCTTCTCCTTCTTCTGCTTCTTCTGATTTACCCTCCAGACTTCACCTTCTCCTTCTCCTTCTTCTGCTTCTTCTGATTCACCATCCAGACTTCGCCTTCTCCTTCTCCTTCTTCTACTTCTTCTGATGCACCCTTATGACTTCACCTTCTCCTTCTCCTTCTTCTGCTTCTTCTGCTTCACCCTCCTGACTTCACCTTCTCCTTCTCCTTCTTCTACTTCTTCTGATTCACTCTCCAGACTTCACCTTCTACTTCTCCTTCTTCTGCTTCTTCTGCTTCGCCCTCCAGACTTCACCTTCTCCTTCTCCTTCTTCTGCTTCTTCTGCTTCACCCTCCAGACTTCACCTTCTCCTTCTCCTTCTACTGCTTCTTCTGCTTCACCCTCCTGACATCACCTTCTCCTTCTCCTTCTTCTACTTCTTCTGATTCACCCTCCAGACCTCACCTTCTCCTTCTCCTTCTTCTACTTCTTCTGATTCACCCTCCAGACTTCATCTGCTCCTTCTCCTTCTTCTGCTTCTTCTGATTTACCCTCCAGACTTCACCTTCTCCTTCTCCTTCTTCTGCTTCTTCTGATTCACCATCCAGACTTCGCCTTCTCCTTCTCCTTCTTCTACTTCTTCTGATGCACCCTTATGACTTCACCTTCTCCTTCTCCTTCTTCTACTTCTTCTGATTCACCCTCCAGTCTTCACCATCTCCTTCTCCTTCTTCTGATTCTTCTGATTCACCCTCCTGACTTCACCTTCTCCTTCTCCTTCTTCTGCTTCTTCTGATTCACGCTCCAGACTTCACCTTCTCCTTCTCCTTCTTCTACTTCTTCTGATTCACCCTCCAGACCTCACCTTCTCCTTCTACTTCTTCTGCTTCTTCTGATTCACCCTCCAGACTTCACCTTCTCCTTCTCCTTCTTCTGCTTCTTCTGATTCACCCTCCAGACTTCACCTTCTCCTTCTCCTTCTTCTGCTTCTTCCGATTCACCCTCCAGACTTCACCTTCTCCTTCTCCTTATTCTGCTTCTTCTCATTCACCCTCCAGACTTCACCTTCTCCTTCTCCTTCTTCTACTTCTTCTGATTCACCCTCCAGACTTCACCTTCTCCTTCTCCTTCTTTTGCTTCTTCTGATTCACCCTCCAGACTTCACCTTCTCCTTCTCCTTCGTCTACTTCTTCTGATTCACCCTCCAGACTACACCTTCTGCTTCTCCTTCTTCTACTTCTTCTGATTCACCCTCCAGACTTCACCTTCTCCTTCCCCTTCTTCTACTTCTTCTGATTCACCCTCCAGACTTCACCTTCTCCTTCTCCTTCTTCTACTTCTTCTGCTTCTCCCTCCGGACTTCACCTTCTCCTTCTCCTTCTTCTGCTTCTTCTGATTCACCCTCCAGAATTCACCTTCTCCTTCTCCTTCTTCTACTTCTTCTGATTCACCCTCCAGACTTCACCTTCTCCTTCTCCTTCTTCTAATTCTTCTGATTCACCCTCCAGACTTCATCTTCTCCTTCTCCTTCTTCTGCTTCTTCTGATTCACCCTCCAGACTTCACCTTCTCCTTCTCCTTCTTCTGCTTCTTTTGATTCACCCTGCAGACTTCGCCTTCTCCTTCTCCTTCTTCTACTTCTTCTGATTCACCCTCCAGACCTCACCTTCTCCTTCTCCTTCTTCTAATTCTTCTGATTCACCCTCCAGACTTCATCTTCTCCTTCTCCTTCTTCTGCTTCTTCTGATTCACCCTCCAGACTTCACCTTCTCCTTCTCCTTCTTCTGCTTCTTCTGATTTACCCTACAGACTTCGCCTTCTCCTTCTCCTTCTTCTACTTCTTCTGATTCACCCTCCAGACTTCACCTTCTCCTTCTCCTTCATCTACTTCTTCTGATTCACCCTCCAGTCTTCACCTCCTCCTTCTCCTTCTTCTGCTTCTTCTGATTCAACCTCCTGAGTTCACCTTCTCCTTCTCCTTCTTCTGCTTTTTCTGATTCACCCTCCAGACTTCACCTTCTCCTTCTCCTTCTTCTACTTCTTCTGATTCACCCTCCAGACTTCACCTTCTCCTTCCCCTTCTTCTACTTCTTCTGATTCACCCTCCAGACTTCACCTTCTCCTTCTCCTTCTTCTACTTCTTCTGCTTCTCCCTCCGGACTTCACCTTCTCCTTCTCCTTCTTCTGCTTCTTCTGATTCACCCTCCAGAATTCACCTTCTCCTTCTCCTTCTTCTACTTCTTCTGATTCACCCTCCAGACTTCACCTTCTCCTTCTCCTTCTTCTAATTCTTCTGATTCACCCTCCAGACTTCATCTTCTCCTTCTCCTTCTTCTGCTTCTTCTGATTCACCCTCCAGACTTCACCTTCTCCTTCTCCTTCTTCTGCTTCTTCTGATTCACCCTGCAGACTTCGCCTTCTCCTTCTCCTTCTTCTACTTCTTCTGATTCACCCTCCAGACCTCACCTTCTCCTTCTCCTTCTTCTAATTCTTCTGATTCACCCTCCAGACTTCATCTTCTCCTTCTCCTTCTTCTGCTTCTTCTGATTCACCCTCCAGACTTCACCTTCTCCTTCTCCTTCTTCTGCTTCTTCTGATTCACCCTACAGACTTCGCCTTCTCCTTCTCCTTCTTCTACTTCTTCTGATTCACCCTCCAGACTTCACCTTCTCCTTCTCCTTCATCTACTTCTTCTGATTCACCCTCCAGTCTTCACCTCCTCCTTCTCCTTCTTCTGCTTCTTCTGATTCACCCTCCAGACTTCACCTTCTCCTTCTCCTTCTTCTGCTTCTTCTGATTCACCCTCCTGACTTCACCTTCTCCTTCTCCTTCTTCTGCTTTTTCTGATTCACCCTCCAGACTTCACCTTCTCCTTCTCCTTCTTCTACTTCTTCTGATTCACCCTCCAGACTTCACCTTCTCCTTCTACTTCTTCTGCTTCTTCTGATTCACCCTCCAGACTTCACCTTCTCCTTCTCCTTCTTCTGCTTCTTCTGATTCACCCTCCATACTTCACCTTCTCCTTCTCCTTCTTCTGCTTCTTCTGATTCACCCTCCAGACTTCACTTTCTCCTTCTCCTTCTTCTGCTTCTTCTGATTCACCCTCCAGACTTCACCTTCTCCTTCTCCTTCTTCTACTTCTTCTCATTCATCCTCCAGACTTCACCTTCTCCTTCTCCTTCTTCTGCTTCTTCTGATTCACCCTCCAGACTTCACCTTCTACTTCTCCTTCGTCTACTTCTTCTGATTCACCCTCCAGACTACACCTTCTCCTTCTCCTTCTTCTACTTCTTCCGATTCAGCCTCCAGACTTCAACTTCTCCTTCTCCTTCTTCTGCTTCTTCTGATTCACCCTCCAGACTTCACCTTCTCCTTCTCCTTCTTCTACTTCTTCTGATTAACCCTCCAGACTTCACCTTTTCCTTCTCCTTCTTCTACTTCTTCTGATTCACCCTCCAGACTTCACCTTCTCCTTCTCCTTCTTCTTCTTCTTCTGCTTCTCCCTCCAGACTTCACCTTCTCCTTCTCCTTCTTCTGCTTCTTCTGATTCACCCTCCAGACTTCATCTTCTCCTTCTCCTTCTTCTACTTCTTCTGATTCACCCTCCAGCCTTCACCTTCTCCTTCTCCTTCTTCTACTTCTTCTGATTCACCCTCCAGACTTCACCTTCTCCTTCTCCTTCTTCTACTTCTTCTGATTCACCCTCCTGACTTCACTTTCTCCTTCTCCTTCTTCTGCTTCTTCTGCTTCACCCTCCAGACTTCTCCTTCTCCTTCTCCTTCTCCTGCTTCTTCTGCTTCACCCTCCAGACTTCACCTTCTCCTTCTCCTTCTTCTGCTTCTTCTGCTTCACCCTCCTGACTTCACCTTCTCCTTCTCCTTCTTCTACTTCTTCTGATTCACCCTCCAGACTTCACCTTCTCCTTCTCCTTCTTCTGCTTCTTCTGCTTCACGCTCCAGACTTCACCTTCTCCTTCTCCTTCTTCTGCTTCTTCTGCTTCACCCTCCAGACTTCACCGTCTCCTTCTCCTTCTTCTGCTTCTTCTGCTTCACCCTCCTGACTTCACCTTCTCCTTCTCCTCCTTCTTCTTCTTCTGATTCACCCTCCAGACTTCACCTTCTCCTTCTCCTTCTTCTGCTTCTTCTGCTTCACCCTCCAGACTTCACCTTCTCCTTCTCCTTCTTCTGCTTCTTCTGCTGCGCCCTCCAGACTTCACCTTCTCCTTCTCCTTCTTCTGCTTCTTCTGCTTCACCCTCCTGACTTCAACTTCTCCTTCTCCTTCTTCTACTTCTTCTGCTTCACCCCCCTGACTTCACCTTCTCCTTCTCCTTCTTCTGCTTCTTCTGATTCACTCTCCTAACTTCACCTTCTCGTTCTCCTTCTGCTGCTTCTTCTGATTCACCCTCCTGACTTGGCCTTCTCCTTCTCCTTCTTCTGCTTCTTCTGATTCACCCTCCAGACTTCATCTTCTCCTTCTCCTTCTTCTGCTTCTTCTGATTCACCCTCCAGACTTCACCTTCTCCTTCTCCTTCTTCTGCTTCTTCTGATTCACCCTCCAGACTTCACCTTCTCCTTCTCCTTCTTCTACTTCTTCTGATTAACCCCCAGACTTCACCTTCTCCTTCTCCTTCTTCTACTTCTTCTGATTCACCCTCCAGCCTTCACCTTCTCATTCTGCTTCTTCTGCTTCTTCTGCTTCACCCTCCAGACTTCACCTTCTCCTTCTCTTTCTTCTGCTTCTTCTGATTCACCCTCCAGACTTCACCTTCTCCTTCTCCTTCTTCAGATTCTTCTGATTCACCCTCCAGACTTCACCTCCTCCTTCTCCTTCTTCTGATTCACCCTCCTGACTTCACCTTCTCCTTCTCCTTCTTCTACTTCTTCTGATTCACCCTCCTGACTTCACCTTCTACTTCTCCTTCTTCTACTTCTTCTGCTTCACCCTCCAGACTTCACCTTCTCCTTCTCCTTCTTCTACTTCTTCTGATTCGCCCTCCAGACTTCACCTTCTGCTTCTCCTTCTCCTTCTTCTGCTTCTTCTGATTCACCCTCCAGACTTCATCTTCTCCTTCTCCTTATTCTGCTTCTTCTGATTCACCCTCCAGACTTCATCTTCTCCTTCTCCTTCTTCTGCTTCTTCTGATTCATCCTCCAGACTTCACCTTCTCCTTCTCCTTATTCTGCTTCTTCTGATTCACCCTCCAGACTTCACCATCTCCTTCTCCTTCTTCTACTTCTTCTGATTCACCCTCCAGACTTCATCTTCTCCTTCTCCTTCTTCTGCTTCTTCTGATTCACCCTCCAGACTTCACCTTCTCCTTCTCCTTCTTCTGCTTCTTCTGATTCACCCTCCAGACTTCACCTTCTCCTTCTCCTTCTTCTACTTCTTCTGATTCACCCTCCAGACTTCACCTTCTCCTTCTCCTTCTTCTACTTCTTCTGATTCACCCTCCAGACTTCACCTTCTCCTTCTCCTTCATCTGCTTCTTCTGATTCACCCTCCAGACTTCACCTTCTCCTTCTCCTTCTTCTGCTTCTTCTGATTCACCCTCCAGACTTCACCTTCTCCTTCTCCTTCTTCTGCTTCTTCTGATTCACCCTTCAGCATTCACCTTCTCCTTCTCCTTCTTCTGCTTCTTCTGATTCACCCTCCAGACCTCACCTTCTCCTTCTCCTTCTTCTACTTCTTCTGATTCACCCTCCAGACTTCATCTGCTCCTTCTCCTTCTTCTGCTTCTTCTGATTTACCCTCCAGACTTCACCTTCTCCTTCTCCTTCTTCTGCTTCTTCTGATTCGCCCTCCAGACTTCGCCTTCTCCTTCTCCTTCTTCTACTTCTTCTGATGTACCCTTCAGACTCCACCTTCTCCTTCTCCTTCTTCTACTTCTTCTGATTCACCCTCCAGTCTTCACCATCTCCTTCTCCTTCTTCTGCTGATTCACCCTCCTGACTTCACCTTCTCCTTCTCCTTCTTCTGCTTCTTCTGATTCACGCTCCAGACTTCACCTTCTCCTTCTCCTTCTTCTACTTCTTCTGATTCACCCTCCAGACTTCACCTTCTCCTTCTACTTCTTCTGCTTCTTCTGATTCACCCTCCAGACTTCACCTTCTCCTTCTCCTTCTTCTGCTTCTTCTGATTCACCCTCCAGACTTCACCTTCTCCTTCTCCTTCTTCTGCTCCTTCTGATTCACCCTCCAGACTTCACCTTCTCCTTCTCCTTCTTCTACTTCTTCTGATTCACCCTCCAGACTTCACCTTCTCCTTCTCCTTCCTTTGCTTCTTCTGATTCACCCTCCAGACTTCACCTTCTCCTTCTCCTTCGTCTACTTCTTCTGATTCACCCTCCAGACTACACCTTCTCCTTCTCCTTCTTCTACTTCTTCTGATTCACCCTCCAGACTTCACCTTCTCCTTCCCCTTCTTCTACTTCTTCTGATTCACCCTCCAGACTTCACCTTCTCCTTCTCCTTCTTCTACTTCTTCTGCTTCTCCCTCCGGACTTCACCTTCTCCTTCTCCTTCTTCTGCTTCTTCTGATTCACCCTCCAGATTTCACCTTCTCCTTCTCCTTCTTCTACTTCTTCTGATTGACCCTCCAGACTTCACCTTCTCCTTATCCTTCTTCTACTTCTTCTGATTCACCCTCCAGACTTCACCTTCTCCTTCTCCTTCTTCTACTTCTTCTGATTCACCCTCCTGACTTCACCTTCTCCTTCTCCTTCTTCTGCTTCTTCTGCTTCACCCTCCAGACTTCACCTTCTCCTTCTCCTTCTTCTTCTTCTTCTGCTTCACCCTCCAGACTTCACCTTCTCCTTCTCCTTCTTCTGCTTCTTCTGCTTCACCCTCCTGACTTCACCTTCTCCTTCTCCTTCTTCTACTTCTTCTGATTCACCCTCCAGACTTCATCTTCTACTTCTCCTTCTTCTGCTTCTTCTGCTTCACCCTCCAGACTTCAGCTTCTCCTTCTCCTTCTTCTGCTTCTTCTGCTTCGCCCTCCAGACTTCACCTTCTCCTTCTCCTTCTTCTGCTTCTTCTGCTTCACCCTCCAGACTTCACCTTCTCCTTCTCCTTCTACTGCTTCTTCTGCTTCACCCTCCTGACATCACCTTCTCCTTCTCCTTCTTCTACTTCTTCTGATTCACCCTCCAGACCTCACCTTCTCCTTCTCCTTCTTCTACTTCTTCTGATTCACCCTCCAGACTTCATCTGCTCCTTCTCCTTCTTCTGCTTCTTCTGATTTACCCTCCAGACTTCACCTTCTCCTTCTCCTTCTTCTGCTTCTTCTGATTCACCCTCCAGACTTCGCCTTCTCCTTCTCCTTCTTCTACTTTTTCTGATTCACCCTTATGACTTCACCTTCTCCTTCTCCTTCTTCTACTTCTTCTGATTCACCCTCCAGTCTTCACCATCTCCTTCTCCTTCTTCTGCTTCTTCTGATTCACCCTCCTGACTTCACCTTCTCCTTCTCCTTCTTCTGCTTCTTCTGATTCACGCTCCAGACTTCACCTTCTCCTTCTCCTTCTTCTACTTCTTCTGATTCACCCTCCAGACTTCACCTTCTCCTTCTACTTCTTCTGCTTCTTCTGATTCACCCTCCAGACTCCACCTTCTCCTTCTCCTTCTTCTGCTTCTTCTGATTCACCCTCCAGACTTCACCTTCTCCTTCTCCTTCTTCTGCTTCTTCCGATTCACCCTCCAGACTTCACCTTCTCCTTCTCCTTCTTCTGCTTCTTCTCATTCACCCTCCAGACTTCACCTTCTCCTTCTCCTTCTTCTACTTCTTCTGATTCACCCTCCAGACTTCACCTTCGCCTTCTCCTTCGTCTACTTCTTCTGATTCACCCTCCAGACTACACCTTCTCCTTCTCCTTCTTCTACTTCTTCTGATTCACCCTCCAGACTTCACCTTCTCCTTCCCCTTCTTCTACTTCTTCTGATTCACCCTCCAGACTTCACCTTCTCCTTCTCCTTCTTCTACTTCTTCTGCTTCTCCCTCCGGACTTCACCTTCTCCTTCTCCTTCTTCTGCTTCTTCTGATTCACCCTCCAGAATTCACCTTCTCCTTCTCCTTCTTCTACTTCTTCTGATTCAGCCTCCAGACTTCACCTTCTCCTTATCCTTCTTCTACTTCTTCTGATTCACCCTCCAGACTTCACCTTCTCCTTCTCCTTCTTCTACTTCTTCTGATTCACCCTCCTGACTTCACCTTCTCCTTCTCCTTCTTCTGCTTCTTCTGCTTCACCCTCCAGACTTCACCTTCTCCTTCTCCTTCTTCTTCTTCTTCTGCTTCACCCTCCAGACTTCACCTTCTCCTTCTCCTTCTTCTGCTTCTTCTGCTTCACCCTCCTGACTTCACCTTCTCCTTCTCCTTCTTCTACTTCTTCTGATTCACCCTCCAGACTTCACCTTCTACTTCTCCTTCTTCTGCTTCTTCTGCTTCACCCTCCAGACTTCAGCTTCTCCTTCTCCTTCTTCTCCTTCTTCTGCTTCGCCCTCCAGACTTCACCTTCTCCTTCTCCTTCTTCTGCTTCTTCTGCTTCACCCTCCAGACTTCACCTTCTCCTTCTCCTTCTACTGCTTCTTCTGCTTCACCCTCCTGACATCACCTTCTCCTTCTCCTTCTTCTACTTCTTCTGATTCACCCTCCAGACTTCACCTTCTCCTTCTCCTTCTTCTGCTTCTTCTGCTTCAGCCTCCTGACTTCACCTTCTCCTTCTCCTTCTTCTACTTCTTCTGCTTCACCCCCCTGACGTTACCTTCTCCTTCTCCTTCTTCTGATTCTTCTGATTCACCCTCCTAACTTCACCTTCTCCTTCTTCTGCTTCTTCTGATTCTCCCTCCTGACTTCACCTTCTCCTTCTCCTTCTTCTGCTTCTTCTGATTCACCCTCCAGACTTCACCTTCTCCTTCTCCTTCTTCTGCTTCTTCTGATTCACCCTCCAGACTTCACCTTCTCCTTCTCCTTCTTCTGCTTCTTCTGATTCACCCTCCAGACCTCACCTTCTCCTTCTCCTTCTTCTACTTCTTCTGATTCACCCTCCAGACTTCATCGTCTCCTTCTCCTTCTTCTGCTTCTTCTGATTCACCCTCCAGACTTCACCTTCTCCTTCTCCTTCTTCTACTTCTTCTGATTCACCCTCCAGACTTCACCTTCTCCTTCTCCTTCTTCTACTTCTTCTGATTCACCCTCCAGCTTTCACCTTCTCCTTCTCCTTCTTCTGCTTCTTCTGCTTCACCCTCCAGACTTCACCTTCTCCTTCTCTTTCGTCTGCTTCTTCTGATTCACCCTCCAGACTTCACCTTCTCCTTCTCCTTCTTCTGATTCTTCTGATTCACCTTCCAGACTTCACCTTCTCCTTCTCCTTCTTCTGATTCTTCTGATTCACCCTCCTGACTTCACCTTCTCCTTCTCCTTCTTCTACTTCTACTGATTCACCCTCCTGACTTCACCTTCTCCTTCTCCTTCTTCTACTTCTTCTGCTTCACCCTCCAAACTTCACCTTCTCCTTCTCCTTCTTCTACTTCTTCTGATTCACCCTCCAGACTTCACCTTCTCCTTCTCCTTCTTCTGCTTCTTCTGATTCACCCTCCAGACTTCACCTTCTCCTTCTCCTTATTCTGCTTCTTCTGATTCACCCTCCAGACTTCACCTTCTCCTTCTCCTTCTTCTGCTTCTTCTGCTTCACCCTCCAGACTTCACCTTCTCCTTCTCCTTCTTCTGCTTCTTCTGATTCACCCTCCAGACTTCACCTTCTCCTTCTCCTTCTTCTACTTCTTCTGATTCACCCTCCAGACTTCATCTTCTCCTTCTCCTTCTTCTGCTTCTTCTGATTCACCCTCCAGACATCACCTTCTCCTTCTCCTTCTTCTGCTTCTTCTGATTCACCCTCCAGACATCACCTTCTCCTTCTCCTTCTTCTACTTCTTCTGATTCACCCTCCAGACTTCACCTTCTCCTTCTCCTCCTTCTACTTCTTCTGATTCACCCTCCAGACTTCACCTTCTCCTTCTCCTTCTTCTGCTTCTTCTGATTCACCCTCCAGACTTCACCTTCTCCTTCTCCTTCTTCTGCTTCTTCTGATTCACCCTCCAGACTTCACCTTCTCCTTCTCCTTCTTCTGCATCTTCTGATTCACCCTTCAGACTTCACCTTCTCCTTCTCCTTCTTCTGCTTCTTCTGATTCACCCTCCAGACCTCACCTTCTCCTTCTCCTTCTTCTACTTTTTCTGATTCACCCTCCAGACTTCATCTTCTCCTTCTCCTTCTTCTGCTTCTTCTGATTCACCCTCCAGACTTCACCTTCTCCTTCTCCTTCTTCTGCTTCTTCTGATTCACCCTCCAGACTTCACCTTCTCCTTCTCCTTCTTCTGCTTCTTCTGATTCACCCTCCAGACTTCGCCTTCTCCTTCTCCTTCTTCTACTTCTTCTGATTCACCCTCCTGACTTCACCTTCTCCTTCTCCTTCTTCTGCTTCTTCTGATTCACCCTCCAGATTTCACCTTCTCCTTCTCCTTCTTCTACTTCTTCTGATTCACCCTCCAGACATCACCTTCTCCTTCTACTTCTTCTGCTTCTTCTGATTCACCCTCCAGACTTCAACTTCTCCTTCTCCTTCTTCTGCTTCTTCTGATTCACCCTCCAGACTTCACCTTCTCCTTCTCCTTCTTCTGCTTCTTCTGATTCACCCTCCAGACTTCACCTTCTCCTTCTCCTTCTTCTGCTTCTTCTGATTCACCCTCCAGACTTCACCTTCTCCTTCTTCTACTTCTTCTGATTCACCCTCCAGACTTCAACTTCTCCTTCTCCTTTTCTGCTTCTTCTGATTCACCCTCCAGACTTCACCTTCTCCTACTCCTTCTTCTACTTCTTCTGATTCACCCTCCAGACTTCACCTTCTCCTTCTCCCTCTTCTACTTCTTCTGATTCACCCTCCAGACTTCACCTTCTCCTTGTCCTTCTTCTGCTTCTTCTGATTCACCCTCCAGACTTCACCTTCTCCTTCTCCTTCTTCTGCTTCTTCTGATTCACCCTCCAGACTTCAACTTCTCCTTCTCCTTCTTCTGCTTCTTCTGATTCACCCTTCAGACTTCACCTTCTCCTTCTCCTTCTTCTGCTTCTTCTGATTCACCCTCCAGACCTCACCTTCTCCTTCTCCTTCTTCTAATTCTTCTGATTCACCCTCCAGACTTCACCTTCTCCTTCTCCTTCTTCTACTTCTTCTGATTCACCCTCCTGACTTCACCTTCTCCTTCTCCTTCTTCTGCTTCTTCTGCTTCACCCTCCAGACTTCACCTTCTCCTTCTCCTTCTTCTTCTTCTTCTGCTTCACCCTCCAGACTTCACCTTCTCCTTCTCCTTCTTCTGCTTCTTCTGCTTCACCCTCCTGACTTCACCTTCTCCTTCTCCTTCTTCTACTTCTTCTGATTCACCCTCCAGACTTCACCTTCTACTTCTCCTTCTTCTGCTTCTTCTGCTTCACCCTCCTGACTTCACCTTCTCCTTCTCCTTCTTCTACTTCTTCTGATTCACCCTCCAGACTTCACCTTCTCCTTCTCCTTCTTCTGCTTCTTCTGATTCACCCTCCAGACTTCACCTTCTCCTTCTCCTTCTTCTACTTCTTCTGATTCACCCTCCAGACTTCATCTTCTCCTTCTCCTTCTTCTGCTTCTTCTGATTCACCCTCCAGACATCACCTTCTCCTTCTCCTTCTTCTGCTTCTTCTGATTCACCCTCCAGACATCACCTTCTCCTTCTCCTTCTTCTACTTCTTCTGATTCACCCTCCAGACTTCACCTTCTCCTTCTCCTCCTTCTACTTCTTCTGATTCACCCTCCAGACTTCACCTTCTCCTTCTCCTTCTTCTGCTTCTTCTGATTCACCCTCCAGACTTCACCTTCTCCTTCTCCTTCTTCTGCTTCTTCTGATTCACCCTCCAGACTTCACCTTCTCCTTCTCCTTCTTCTGCATCTTCTGATTCACCCTTCAGACTTCACCTTCTCCTTCTCCTTCTTCTGCTTCTTCTGATTCACCCTCCAGACCTCACCTTCTCCTTCTCCTTCTTCTACTTTTTCTGATTCACCCTCCAGACTTCATCTTCTCCTTCTCCTTCTTCTGCTTCTTCTGATTCACCCTCCAGACTTCACCTTCTCCTTCTCCTTCTTCTGCTTCTTCTGATTCACCCTCCAGACTTCACCTTCTCCTTCTCCTTCTTCTGCTTCTTCTGATTCACCCTCCAGACTTCGCCTTCTCCTTCTCCTTCTTCTACTTCTTCTGATTCACCCTCCTGACTTCACCTTCTCCTTCTCCTTCTTCTGCTTCTTCTGATTCACCCTCCAGATTTCACCTTCTCCTTCTCCTTCTTCTACTTCTTCTGATTCACCCTCCAGACATCACCTTCTCCTTCTACTTCTTCTGCTTCTTCTGATTCACCCTCCAGACTTCAACTTCTCCTTCTCCTTCTTCTGCTTCTTCTGATTCACCCTCCAGACTTCACCTTCTCCTTCTCCTTCTTCTGCTTCTTCTGATTCACCCTCCAGACTTCACCTTCTCCTTCTCCTTCTTCTGCTTCTTCTGATTCACCCTCCAGACTTCACCTTCTCCTTCTTCTACTTCTTCTGATTCACCCTCCAGACTTCAACTTCTCCTTCTCCTTTTCTGCTTCTTCTGATTCACCCTCCAGACTTCACCTTCTCCTACTCCTTCTTCTACTTCTTCTGATTCACCCTCCAGACTTCACCTTCTCCTTCTCCCTCTTCTACTTCTTCTGATTCACCCTCCAGACTTCACCTTCTCCTTGTCCTTCTTCTGCTTCTTCTGATTCACCCTCCAGACTTCACCTTCTCCTTCTCCTTCTTCTGCTTCTTCTGATTCACCCTCCAGACTTCAACTTCTCCTTCTCCTTCTTCTGCTTCTTCTGATTCACCCTTCAGACTTCACCTTCTCCTTCTCCTTCTTCTGCTTCTTCTGATTCACCCTCCAGACCTCACCTTCTCCTTCTCCTTCTTCTAATTCTTCTGATTCACCCTCCAGACTTCACCTTCTCCTTCTCCTTCTTCTACTTCTTCTGATTCACCCTCCTGACTTCACCTTCTCCTTCTCCTTCTTCTGCTTCTTCTGCTTCACCCTCCAGACTTCACCTTCTCCTTCTCCTTCTTCTTCTTCTTCTGCTTCACCCTCCAGACTTCACCTTCTCCTTCTCCTTCTTCTGCTTCTTCTGCTTCACCCTCCTGACTTCACCTTCTCCTTCTCCTTCTTCTACTTCTTCTGATTCACCCTCCAGACTTCACCTTCTACTTCTCCTTCTTCTGCTTCTTCTGCTTCACCCTCCAGACTTCAGCTTCTCCTTCTCCTTCTTCTGCTTCTTCTGCTTCGCCCTCCAGACTTCACCTTCTCCTTCTCCTTCTTCTGCTTCTTCTGCTTCACCCTCCAGACTTCACCTTCTCCTTCTCCTTCTACTGCTTCTTCTGCTTCACCCTCCTGACATCACCTTCTCCTTCTCCTTCTTCTACTTCTTCTGATTCACCCTCCAGACTTCACCTTCTCCTTCTCCTTCTTCTGCTTCTTCTGCTTCACCCTCCTGACTTCACCTTCTCCTTCTCCTTCTTCTACTTCTTCTGCTTCACCCCCCTGACTTCACCTTCTCCTTCTCCTTCTTCTGCTTCTTCTGATTCACCCTCCTAACTTCACCTTCTCCTTCTCCTTCTTCTGCTTCTTCTGATTCTCCCTCCTGACATCACCTTCTCCTTCTCCTTCTTCTGCTTCTTCTGATTCACCCTCCAGACTTCACCTTCTCCTTCTCCTTCTTCTGCTTCTTCTGATTCACCCTCCAGACTTCACCTTCTCCTTCTCCTTCTTCTGCTTCTTCTGATTCACCCTCCAGACCTCACCTTCTCCTTCTCCTTCTTCTACTTCGTCTGATTCACCCTCCAGACTTCATCGTCTCCTTCTCCTTCTTCTGCTTCTTCTGATTCACCCTCCAGACTTCACCTTCTCCTTCTCCTTCTTCTACTTCTTCTGATTCACCCTCCAGACTTCACCTTCTCCTTCTCCTTCTTCTACTTCTTCTGATTCACCCTCCAGCTTTCACCTTCTCCTTCTCCTTCTTCTGCTTCTTCTGCTTCACCCTCCAGACTTCACCTTCTCCTTCTCTTTCTTCTGCCATTCTGATTCACCCTCCAGACTTCACCTTCTCCTTCTCCTTCTTCTGATTCTTCTGATTCACCTTCCAGACTTCACCTTCTCCTTCTCCTTCTTCTGATTCTTCTGATTCACCCTCCTGACTTCACCTTCTCCTTCTCCTTCTTCTACTTCTACTGATTCACCCTCCTGACTTCACCTTCTCCTTCTCCTTCTTCTACTTCTTCTGCTTCACCCTCCAAACTTCACCTTCTCCTTCTCCTTCTTCTACTTCTTCTGATTCACCCTCCAGACTTCACCTTCTCCTTCTCCTTCTTCTGCTTCTTCTGATTCACCCTCCAGACTTCACCTTCTCCTTCTCCTTATTCTGCTTCTTCTGATTCACCCTCCAGACTTCACCTTCTCCTTCTCCTTCTTCTGCTTCTTCTGCTTCACCCTCCAGACTTCACCTTCTCCTTCTCCTTCTTCTGCTTCTTCTGATTCACCCTCCAGACTTCACCTTCTCCTTCTCCTTCTTCTACTTCTTCTGATTCACCCTCCAGACTTCATCTTCTGCTTCTCCTTCTTCTGCTTCTTCTGATTCACCCTCCAGACATCACCTTCTCCTTCTCCTTCTTCTGCTTCTTCTGATTCACCCTCCAGACATCACCTTCTCCTTCTCCTTCTTCTACTTCTTCTGATTCACCCTCCAGACTTCACCTTCTCCTTCTCCTCCTTCTACTTCTTCTGATTCACACTCCAGACTTCACCTTCTCCTTCTCCTTCTTCTGCTTCTTCTGATTCACCCTCCAGACTTCACCTTCTCCTTCTCCTTCTTCTGCTTCTTCTGATTCACCCTCCAGACTTCACCTTCTCCTTCTCCTTCTTCTGCATCTTCTGATTCACCCTTCAGACTTCTCCTTCTCCTTCTCCTTCTTCTGCTTCTTCTGATTCACCCTCCAGACCTCACCTTCTCCTTCTCCTTCTTCTACTTTTTCTGATTCACCCTCCAGACTTCATCTTCTCCTTCTCCTTCTTCTGCTTCTTCTGATTCACCCTCCAGACTTCACCTTCTCCTTCTCCTTCTTCTGCTTCTTCTGATTCACCCTCCAGACTTCGCCTTCTCCTTCTCCTTCTTCTACTTCTTCTGATTCACCCTCCAGACTTCACCTTCTCCTTCTCCTTCTTCTACTTCTTCTGATTCACCCTCCAGTCTTCACCTTCTCCATCTCCTTCTTCTGCTTCTTCTGATTCACCCTCCAGACTTCACCTTCTCCTTCTCCTTCTCCTGCTTCTTCTGATTCACCCTCCTGACTTCACCTTCTCCTTCTCCTTCTTCTGCTTCTTCTGATTCACCCTCCAGATTTCACCTTCTCCTTCTCCTTCTTCTACTTCTTCTGATTCACCCTCCAGACATCACCTTCTCCTTCTACTTCTTCTGCTTCTTCTGATTCACCCTCCAGACTTCACCTTCTCCTTCTCCTTCTTCTGCTTCTTCTGATTCACCCTCCAGATTTCACCTTCTCCTTCTCCTTCTTCTACTTCTTCTGATTCACCCTCCAGACATCACCTTCTCCTTCTACTTCTTCTGCTTCTTCTGATTCACCCTCCAGACTTCACCTTCTCCTTCACCTTCTTCTGCTTCTTCTGATTCACCCTCCAGACATCACCTTCTCCTTCTCCTTCTTCTGCTTCTTCTGATTCACCCTCCAGACTTCACCTTCTCCTTCTTCTACTTCTTCTGATTCACCCTCCAGACTTCAACTTCTCCTTCTCCTTCTCTGCTTCTTCTGATTCACCCTCCAGACTTCACCTTCTCCTGCTCCTTCTTCTACTTCTTCTGATTCACCCTCCAGACTTCACCTTCTCCTTCTCCTTCTTCTACTTCTTCTGATTCACCCTCCAGACTTCACCTTCTCCTTGTCCTTCTTCTGCTTCTTCTGATTCACCCTCCAGACTTCACCTTCTCCTTCTCCTTCTTCTGCTTCTTCTGATTCACCCTCCAGACTTCAACTTCTCCTTCTCCTTCTTCTGCTTCTTCTGATTCACCCTTCAGACATCACCTTCTCCTTCTCCTTCTTCTGCTTCTTCTGATTCACCCTCCAGACCTCACCTTCTCCTTCTCCTTCTTCTAATTCTTCTGATTCACCCTCCAGACTTCATCTTCTCCTTCTCCTTCTTCTGCTTCTTCTGATTCACCCTCCAGACTTCACCTTCTCCTTCTCCTTCTTCTGCTTCTTCTGATTCACCCTCCAGACTTCACCTTCTCCTTCTCCTTCTTCTACTTCTTCTGATTCACCCTCCAGACTTCACCTTCTCCTTCTCCTTCTTCTACTTCTTCTGATTCACCCTCCAGTCTTCACCTCCTCCTTCTCCTTCTTCTGCTTCTTCTGATTCACCCTCCAGACTTCACCTTCTCCTCCTCCTTCTTCTGCTTCTTCTGATTCACCCTCCTGACTTCACCTTCTCCTTCTCCTTCTTCTGCTTTTTCTGATTCACCCTCGAGACTTCACCTTCTCCTTCTCCTTCTTCTACATCTTCTGATTCACCCTCCAGACTTCACCTTCTCCTTCTACTTCTTCTGCTTCTTCTGATTCACCCTCCAGACTTCACCTTCTCCTTCTCCTTCTTCTGCTTCTTCTGATTCACCCTCCATACTTCACCTTCTCCTTCTCCTTCTTCTGCTTCTTCTGATTCACCCTCCAGACTTCACTTTCTCCTTCTCCTTCTTCTGCTTCTTCTGATTCACCCTCCAGACTTCACCTTCTCCTTCTCCTTCTTCTACTTCTTCTCATTCACCCTCCAGACTTCACCTTCTCCTTCTCCTTCTTCTGCTTCTTCTGATTCACCCTCCAGACTTCACCTTCTACTTCTCCTTCGTCTACTTCTTCTGATTCACCCTCCAGACTACACCTTCTCCTTCTCCTTCTTCTACTTCTTCTGATTCACCCTCCAGACTTCACCTTCTCCTTCTCCTTCTTCTACCTCTTCTGATTCACCCTCCAGACTTCACCTTTTCCTTCTCCTTCTTCTACTTCTTCTGATTCACCCTCCAGACTTCACCTTCTCCTTCTCCTTCTTCTTCTTCTTCTGCTTCTCCCTCCAGACTTCACCTTCTCCTTCTTCTGCTTCTTCTGATTCACCCTCCAGACTTCACCTTCTCCTTCTCCTTCTTCTGCTTCTTCCGATTCACCCTCCAGACTTCACCTTCTCCTTCTCCTTCTTCTGCTTCTTCTCATTCACCCTCCAGACTTCACCTTCTCCTTCTCCTTCTTCTACTTCTTCTGATTCACCCTCCAGACTTCACCTTCTCCTTCTCCTTCGTCTACTTCTTCTGATTCACCCTCCAGACTACACCTTCTCCTTCTCCTTCTTCTACTTCTTCTGATTCACCCTCCAGACTTCACCTTCTCCTTCCCCTTCTTCTACTTCTTCTGATTCACCCTCCAGACTTCACCTTCTCCTTCTCCTTCTTCTACTTCTTCTGCTTCTCCCTCCGGACTTCACCTTCTCCTTCTCCTTCTTCTGCTTCTTCTGATTCACCCTCCAGAATTCACCTTCTCCTTCTCCTTCTTCTACTTCTTCTGATTCACCCTCCAGACTTCACCTTCTCCTTATCCTTCTTCTACTTCTTCTGATTCACCCTCCAGACTTCACCTTCTCCTTCTCCTTCTTCTACTTCTTCTGATTCACCCTCCTGACTTCACCTTCTCCTTCTCCTTCTTCTGCTTCTTCTGCTTCACCCTCCAGACTTCACCTTCTCCTTCTCCTTCTTCTTCTTCTTCTGCTTCACCCTCCAGACTTCACCTTCTCCTTCTCCTTCTTCTGCTTCTTCTGCTTCACCCTCCTGACTTCACCTTCTCCTTCTCCTTCTTCTACTTCTTCTGATTCACCCTCCAGACTTCACCTTCTACTTCTCCTTCTTCTGCTTCTTCTGCTTCACCCTCCAGACTTCAGCTTCTCCTTCTCCTTCTTCTCCTTCTTCTGCTTCGCCCTCCAGACTTCACCTTCTCCTTCTCCTTCTTCTGCTTCTTCTGCTTCACCCTCCAGACTTCACCTTCTCCTTCTCCTTCTACTGCTTCTTCTGCTTCACCCTCCTGACATCACCTTCTCCTTCTCCTTCTTCTACTTCTTCTGATTCACCCTCCAGACTTCACCTTCTCCTTCTCCTTCTTCTGCTTCTTCTGCTTCAGCCTCCTGACTTCACCTTCTCCTTCTCCTTCTTCTACTTCTTCTGCTTCACCCCCCTGACGTTACCTTCTCCTTCTCCTTCTTCTGATTCTTCTGATTCACCCTCCTAACTTCACCTTCTCCTTCTCCTTCTTCTGCTTCTTCTGATTCTCCCTCCTGACTTCACCTTCTCCTTCTCCTTCTTCTGCTTCTTCTGATTCACCCTCCAGACTTCACCTTCTCCTTCTCCTTCTTCTGCTTCTTCTGATTCACCCTCCAGACTTCACCTTCTCCTTCTCCTTCTTCTGCTTCTTCTGATTCACCCTCCAGACCTCACCTTCTCCTTCTCCTTCTTCTACTTCTTCTGATTCACCCTCCAGACTTCATCGTCTCCTTCTCCTTCTTCTGCTTCTTCTGATTCACCCTCCAGACTTCACCTTCTCCTTCTCCTTCTTCTACTTCTTCTGATTCACCCTCCAGACTTCACCTTCTCCTTCTCCTTCTTCTACTTCTTCTGATTCACCCTCCAGCTTTCACCTTCTCCTTCTCCTTCTTCTGCTTCTTCTGCTTCACCCTCCAGACTTCACCTTCTCCTTCTCTTTCGTCTGCTTCTTCTGATTCACCCTCCAGACTTCACCTTCTCCTTCTCCTTCTTCTGATTCTTCTGATTCACCTTCCAGACTTCACCTTCTCCTTCTCCTTCTTCTGATTCTTCTGATTCACCCTCCTGACTTCACCTTCTCCTTCTCCTTCTTCTACTTCTACTGATTCACCCTCCTGACTTCACCTTCTCCTTCTCCTTCTTCTACTTCTTCTGCTTCACCCTCCAAACTTCACCTTCTCCTTCTCCTTCTTCTACTTCTTCTGATTCACCCTCCAGACTTCACCTTCTCCTTCTCCTTCTTCTGCTTCTTCTGATTCACCCTCCAGACTTCACCTTCTCCTTCTCCTTATTCTGCTTCTTCTGATTCACCCTCCAGACTTCACCTTCTCCTTCTCATTCTTCTGCTTCTTCTGCTTCACCCTCCAGACTTCACCTTCTCCTTCTCCTTCTTCTGCTTCTTCTGATTCACCCTCCAGACTTCACCTTCTCCTTCTCCTTCTTCTACTTCTTCTGATTCACCCTCCAGACTTCATCTTCTCCTTCTCCTTCTTCTGCTTCTTCTGATTCACCCTCCAGACATCACCTTCTCCTTCTCCTTCTTCTGCTTCTTCTGATTCACCCTCCAGACATCACCTTCTCCTTCTCCTTCTTCTACTTCTTCTGATTCACCCTCCAGACTTCACCTTCTCCTTCTCCTCCTTCTACTTCTTCTGATTCACCCTCCAGACTTCACCTTCTCCTTCTCCTTCTTCTGCTTCTTCTGATTCACCCTCCAGACTTCACCTTCTCCTTCTCCTTCTTCTGCTTCTTCTGATTCACCCTCCAGACTTCACCTTCTCCTTCTCCTTCTTCTGCATCTTCTGATTCACCCTTCAGACTTCACCTTCTCCTTCTCCTTCTTCTGCTTCTTCTGATTCACCCTCCAGACCTCACCTTCTCCTTCTCCTTCTTCTACTTTTTCTGATTCACCCTCCAGACTTCATCTTCTCCTTCTCCTTCTTCTGCTTCTTCTGATTCACCCTCCAGACTTCACCTTCTCCTTCTCCTTCTTCTGCTTCTTCTGATTCACCCTCCAGACTTCACCTTCTCCTTCTCCTTCTTCTGCTTCTTCTGATTCACCCTCCAGACTTCGCCTTCTCCTTCTCCTTCTTCTACTTCTTCTGATTCACCCTCCTGACTTCACCTTCTCCTTCTCCTTCTTCTGCTTCTTCTGATTCACCCTCCAGATTTCACCTTCTCCTTCTCCTTCTTCTACTTCTTCTGATTCACCCTCCAGACATCACCTTCTCCTTCTACTTCTTCTGCTTCTTCTGATTCACCCTCCAGACTTCAACTTCTCCTTCTCCTTCTTCTGCTTCTTCTGATTCACCCTCCAGACTTCACCTTCTCCTTCTCCTTCTTCTGCTTCTTCTGATTCACCCTCCAGACTTCACCTTCTCCTTCTCCTTCTTCTGCTTCTTCTGATTCACCCTCCAGACTTCACCTTCTCCTTCTTCTACTTCTTCTGATTCACCCTCCAGACTTCAACTTCTCCTTCTCCTTTTCTGCTTCTTCTGATTCACCCTCCAGACTTCACCTTCTCCTACTCCTTCTTCTACTTCTTCTGATTCACCCTCCAGACTTCACCTTCTCCTTCTCCCTCTTCTACTTCTTCTGATTCACCCTCCAGACTTCACCTTCTCCTTGTCCTTCTTCTGCTTCTTCTGATTCACCCTCCAGACTTCACCTTCTCCTTCTCCTTCTTCTGCTTCTTCTGATTCACCCTCCAGACTTCAACTTCTCCTTCTCCTTCTTCTGCTTCTTCTGATTCACCCTTCAGACTTCACCTTCTCCTTCTCCTTCTTCTGCTTCTTCTGATTCACCCTCCAGACCTCACCTTCTCCTTCTCCTTCTTCTAATTCTTCTGATTCACCCTCCAGACTTCACCTTCTCCTTCTCCTTCTTCTACTTCTTCTGATTCACCCTCCTGACTTCACCTTCTCCTTCTCCTTCTTCTGCTTCTTCTGCTTCACCCTCCAGACTTCACCTTCTCCTTCTCCTTCTTCTTCTTCTTCTGCTTCACCCTCCAGACTTCACCTTCTCCTTCTCCTTCTTCTGCTTCTTCTGCTTCACCCTCCTGACTTCACCTTCTCCTTCTCCTTCTTCTACTTCTTCTGATTCACCCTCCAGACTTCACCTTCTACTTCTCCTTCTTCTGCTTCTTCTGCTTCACCCTCCAGACTTCAGCTTCTCCTTCTCCTTCTTCTGCTTCTTCTGCTTCGCCCTCCAGACTTCACCTTCTCCTTCTCCTTCTTCTGCTTCTTCTGCTTCACCCTCCAGACTTCACCTTCTCCTTCTCCTTCTACTGCTTCTTCTGCTTCACCCTCCTGACATCACCTTCTCCTTCTCCTTCTTCTACTTCTTCTGATTCACCCTCCAGACTTCACCTTCTCCTTCTCCTTCTTCTGCTTCTTCTGCTTCACCCTCCTGACTTCACCTTCTCCTTCTCCTTCTTCTACTTCTTCTGCTTCACCCCCCTGACTTCACCTTCTCCTTCTCCTTCTTCTGCTTCTTCTGATTCACCCTCCTAACTTCACCTTCTCCTTCTCCTTCTTCTGCTTCTTCTGATTCTCCCTCCTGACATCACCTTCTCCTTCTCCTTCTTCTGCTTCTTCTGATTCACCCTCCAGACTTCACCTTCTCCTTCTCCTTCTTCTGCTTCTTCTGATTCACCCTCCAGACTTCACCTTCTCCTTCTCCTTCTTCTGCTTCTTCTGATTCACCCTCCAGACCTCACCTTCTCCTTCTCCTTCTTCTACTTCGTCTGATTCACCCTCCAGACTTCATCGTCTCCTTCTCCTTCTTCTGCTTCTTCTGATTCACCCTCCAGACTTCACCTTCTCCTTCTCCTTCTTCTACTTCTTCTGATTCACCCTCCAGACTTCACCTTCTCCTTCTCCTTCTTCTACTTCTTCTGATTCACCCTCCAGCTTTCACCTTCTCCTTCTCCTTCTTCTGCTTCTTCTGCTTCACCCTCCAGACTTCACCTTCTCCTTCTCTTTCTTCTGCCATTCTGATTCACCCTCCAGACTTCACCTTCTCCTTCTCCTTCTTCTGATTCTTCTGATTCACCTTCCAGACTTCACCTTCTCCTTCTCCTTCTTCTGATTCTTCTGATTCACCCTCCTGACTTCACCTTCTCCTTCTCCTTCTTCTACTTCTACTGATTCACCCTCCTGACTTCACCTTCTCCTTCTCCTTCTTCTACTTCTTCTGCTTCACCCTCCAAACTTCACCTTCTCCTTCTCCTTCTTCTACTTCTTCTGATTCACCCTCCAGACTTCACCTTCTCCTTCTCCTTCTTCTGCTTCTTCTGATTCACCCTCCAGACTTCACCTTCTCCTTCTCCTTATTCTGCTTCTTCTGATTCACCCTCCAGACTTCACCTTCTCCTTCTCCTTCTTCTGCTTCTTCTGCTTCACCCTCCAGACTTCACCTTCTCCTTCTCCTTCTTCTGCTTCTTCTGATTCACCCTCCAGACTTCACCTTCTCCTTCTCCTTCTTCTACTTCTTCTGATTCACCCTCCAGACTTCATCTTCTGCTTCTCCTTCTTCTGCTTCTTCTGATTCACCCTCCAGACATCACCTTCTCCTTCTCCTTCTTCTGCTTCTTCTGATTCACCCTCCAGACATCACCTTCTCCTTCTCCTTCTTCTACTTCTTCTGATTCACCCTCCAGACTTCACCTTCTCCTTCTCCTCCTTCTACTTCTTCTGATTCACACTCCAGACTTCACCTTCTCCTTCTCCTTCTTCTGCTTCTTCTGATTCACCCTCCAGACTTCACCTTCTCCTTCTCCTTCTTCTGCTTCTTCTGATTCACCCTCCAGACTTCACCTTCTCCTTCTCCTTCTTCTGCATCTTCTGATTCACCCTTCAGACTTCTCCTTCTCCTTCTCCTTCTTCTGCTTCTTCTGATTCACCCTCCAGACCTCACCTTCTCCTTCTCCTTCTTCTACTTTTTCTGATTCACCCTCCAGACTTCATCTTCTCCTTCTCCTTCTTCTGCTTCTTCTGATTCACCCTCCAGACTTCACCTTCTCCTTCTCCTTCTTCTGCTTCTTCTGATTCACCCTCCAGACTTCGCCTTCTCCTTCTCCTTCTTCTACTTCTTCTGATTCACCCTCCAGACTTCACCTTCTCCTTCTCCTTCTTCTACTTCTTCTGATTCACCCTCCAGTCTTCACCTTCTCCATCTCCTTCTTCTGCTTCTTCTGATTCACCCTCCAGACTTCACCTTCTCCTTCTCCTTCTCCTGCTTCTTCTGATTCACCCTCCTGACTTCACCTTCTCCTTCTCCTTCTTCTGCTTCTTCTGATTCACCCTCCAGATTTCACCTTCTCCTTCTCCTTCTTCTACTTCTTCTGATTCACCCTCCAGACATCACCTTCTCCTTCTACTTCTTCTGCTTCTTCTGATTCACCCTCCAGACTTCACCTTCTCCTTCTCCTTCTTCTGCTTCTTCTGATTCACCCTCCAGATTTCACCTTCTCCTTCTCCTTCTTCTACTTCTTCTGATTCACCCTCCAGACATCACCTTCTCCTTCTACTTCTTCTGCTTCTTCTGATTCACCCTCCAGACTTCACCTTCTCCTTCACCTTCTTCTGCTTCTTCTGATTCACCCTCCAGACATCACCTTCTCCTTCTCCTTCTTCTGCTTCTTCTGATTCACCCTCCAGACTTCACCTTCTCCTTCTTCTACTTCTTCTGATTCACCCTCCAGACTTCAACTTCTCCTTCTCCTTTTCTGCTTCTTCTGATTCACCCTCCAGACTTCACCTTCTCCTGCTCCTTCTTCTACTTCTTCTGATTCACCCTCCAGACTTCACCTTCTCCTTCTCCTTCTTCTACTTCTTCTGATTCACCCTCCAGACTTCACCTTCTCCTTGTCCTTCTTCTGCTTCTTCTGATTCACCCTCCAGACTTCACCTTCTCCTTCTCCTTCTTCTGCTTCTTCTGATTCACCCTCCAGACTTCAACTTCTCCTTCTCCTTCTTCTGCTTCTTCTGATTCACCCTTCAGACATCACCTTCTCCTTCTCCTTCTTCTGCTTCTTCTGATTCACCCTCCAGACCTCACCTTCTCCTTCTCCTTCTTCTAATTCTTCTGATTCACCCTCCAGACTTCATCTTCTCCTTCTCCTTCTTCTGCTTCTTCTGATTCACCCTCCAGACTTCACCTTCTCCTTCTCCTTCTTCTGCTTCTTCTGATTCACCCTCCAGACTTCACCTTCTCCTTCTCCTTCTTCTACTTCTTCTGATTCACCCTCCAGACTTCACCTTCTCCTTCTCCTTCTTCTACTTCTTCTGATTCACCCTCCAGTCTTCACCTCCTCCTTCTCCTTCTTCTGCTTCTTCTGATTCACCCTCCAGACTTCACCTTCTCCTCCTCCTTCTTCTGCTTCTTCTGATTCACCCTCCTGACTTCACCTTCTCCTTCTACTTCTTCTGCTTTTTCTGATTCACCCTCGAGACTTCACCTTCTCCTTCTCCTTCTTCTACATCTTCTGATTCACCCTCCAGACTTCACCTTCTCCTTCTACTTCTTCTGCTTCTTCTGATTCACCCTCCAGACTTCACCTTCTCCTTCTCCTTCTTCTGCTTCTTCTGATTCACCCTCCATACTTCACCTTCTCCTTCTCCTTCTTCTGCTTCTTCTGATTCACCCTCCAGACTTCACTTTCTCCTTCTCCTTCTTCTGCTTCTTCTGATTCACCCTCCAGACTTCACCTTCTCCTTCTCCTTCTTCTACTTCTTCTCATTCACCCTCCAGACTTCACCTTCTCCTTCTCCTTCTTCTGCTTCTTCTGATTCACCCTCCAGACTTCACCTTCTACTTCTCCTTCGTCTACTTCTTCTGATTCACCCTCCAGACTACACCTTCTCCTTCTCCTTCTTCTACTTCTTCTGATTCACCCTCCAGACTTCACCTTCTCCTTCTCCTTCTTCTACCTCTTCTGATTCACCCTCCAGACTTCACCTTTTCCTTCTCCTTCTTCTACTTCTTCTGATTCACCCTCCAGACTTCACCTTCTCCTTCTCCTTCTTCTTCTTCTTCTGCTTCTCCCTCCAGACTTCACCTTCTCCTTCTTCTGCTTCTTCTGATTCACCCTCCAGACTTCACCTTCTCCTTCTCCTTCTTCTACTTCTTCTGATTCACCCTCCAGCCTTCACCTTCTCCTTCTCCTTCTTCTACTTCTTCTGATTCACCCTCCAGACTTCACCTTCTCCTTCTCCTTCTTCTACTTCTTCTGATTCACCCTCCTGACTTCACTTTCTCCTTCTCCTTCTTCTGCTTCTTCTGCTTCACCCTCCAGACTTCACCTTCTCCTTCTCCTTCTTCTACTTCTACTGATTCACCCTCCTGACTTCACCTTCTCCTTCTCCTTCTTCTACTTCTTCTGCTTCACCCTCCAAACTTCACCTTCTCCTTCTCCTTCTTCTACTTCTTCTGATTCACCCTCCAGACTTCACCTTCTCCTTCTCCTTCTTCTGCTTCTTCTGATTCACCCTCCAGACTTCACCTTCTCCTTCTCCTTATTCTGCTTCTTCTGATTCACCCTCCAGACTTCACCTTCTCCTTCTCCTTCTTCTGCTTCTTCTGCTTCACCCTCCAGACTTCACCTTCTCCTTCTCCTTCTTCTGCTTCTTCTGATTCACCCTCCAGACTTCACCTTCTCCTTCTCCTCCTTCTACTTCTTCTGATTCACCCTCCAGACTTCACCTTCTCCTTCTCCTTCTTCTGCTTCTTCTGATTCACCCTCCAGACTTCACCTTCTCCTTCTCCTTCTTCTGCTTCTTCTGATTCACCCTCCAGACTTCACCTTCTCCTTCTCCTTCTTCTGCATCTTCTGATTCACCCTTCAGACTTCACCTTCTCCTTCTCCTTCTTCTGCTTCTTCTGATTCACCCTCCAGACCTCACCTTCTCCTTCTCCTTCTTCTACTTCTTCTGATTCACCCTCCAGACTTCATCTTCTCCTTCTCCTTCTTCTGCTTCTTCTGATTCACCCTCCAGACTTCACCTTCTCCTTCTCCTTCTTCTGCTTCTTCTGATTCACCCTCCAGACTTCGCCTTCTCCTTCTCCTTCTTCTACTTCTTCTGATTCACCCTCCAGACTTCACCTTCTCCTTCTCCTTCTTCTACTTCTTCTGATTCACCCTCCAGTCTTCACCTTCTCCATCTCCTTCTTCTGCTTCTTCTGATTCACCCTCCAGACTTCAACTTCTCCTTCTCCTTCTTCTGCTTCTTCTGATTCACCCTCCTGACTTCACCTTCTCCTTCTCCTTATTCTGCTTCTTCTGATTCACCCTCCAGATTTCACCTTCTCCTTCTTCTACTTCTTCTGATTCACCCTCCAGACTTCACCTTCTCCTTCTCCTTCTTCTGCTTCTTCTGATTCACCCTCCAGACTTCACCTTCTCCTTCTCCTTCTTCTGCTTCTTCTGATTCACCCTCCAGACTTCACCTTCTCCTTCTCCTTCTTCTGCTTCTTCTGATTCACCCTCCAGACTTCACCTTCTCCTTCTCCTTCTTCTGCTTCTTCTGATTCACCCTCCAGACTTCACCTTCTCCTTCTCCTTCTTCTGCATCTTCTGATTCACCCTTCAGACTTCAC
This sequence comes from Somniosus microcephalus, assembly GCF_052327205.1. Lineage (NCBI taxonomy): Eukaryota > Metazoa > Chordata > Chondrichthyes > Squaliformes > Somniosidae > Somniosus > Somniosus microcephalus. Next base: position 275,374 of record NW_028225575.1, read on the forward strand.
CTTCTCCTTCTCCTTCTTCTGCTTCTTCTGATTCACCCTCCAGACCTCACCTTCTCCTTCTCCTTCTTCTACTTCTTCTGATTCACCCTCCAGACTTCGCCTTCTCCTTCTCCTTCTTCTACTTCTTCTGATTCACCCTCCAGACTTCACCTTCTCCTTCTCCTTCTTCTACTTCTTCTGATTCACCCTCCTGTCTTCACCTTCTCCATCTCCTTCTTCTGCTTCTTCTGATTCACCCTCCAGACTTCAACTTCTCCTTCTCCTTCTTCTGCTTCTTCTGATTCACCCTCCTGACTTCACCTTCTCCTTCTCCTTCTTCTGCTTCTTCTGATTCACCCTCCAGATTTCACCTTCTCCTTCTCCTTCTTCTACTTCTTCTGATTCACCCTCCAGACATCACCTTCTCCTTCTACTTCTTCTGCTTCTTCTGATTCACCCTCCAGACTTCACCTTCTCCTTCTCCTTCTTCTGCTTCTTTTGATTCACCCTCCAGACTTCACCTTCTCCTTCTCCTTCTTCTGCTTCTTCTGATTCACCCTCCAGACTTCACCTTCTCCTTCTCCTTCTTCTGCTTCTTCTGATTCACCCTCCAGACTTCACCTTCTCCTTCTTCTACTTCTTCTGATTCACCCTCCAGACTTCACCTTCTCCTTCTCCTTTTCTGCTTCTTCTGATTCACCCTCCAGACTTCACCTTCTCCTTCTCCTTCTTCTACTTCTTCTGATTCACCCTCCAGACTTCACCTTCTCCTTCTCCTTCTTCTACTTCTTCTGATTCACCCTCCAGACTTCACCTTCTCCTTCTCCTTATTCTGCTTCTTCTGATTCACCCTCCAGACTTCACCTTCTCCTTCTCCTTCTTCTGCTTCTTCTGATTCACCCTCCAGACTTCACCTTCTCCTTCTCCTTCTTCTACTTCTTCTGATTCACCCTCCAGACTTCATCTTCTCCTTCTCCTTCTTCTGCTTCTTCTGATTCATCCTCCAGACATCACCTTCTCCTTCTCCTTCTTCTGCTTCTTCTGATTCACCCTCCAGACATCACCTTCTCCTTCTCCTTCTTCTACTTCTTCTGATTCACCCTCCAGACTTCACCTTCTCCTTCTCCTCCTTCTACTTCTTCTGATTCACCCTCCAGACTTCACCTTCTCCTTCTCCTTCTTCTGCTTCTTCTGATTCACCCTCCAAACTTCACCTTCTCCTTCTCCTTCTTCTGCTTCTTCTGATTCACCCTCCAGACTTCACCTTCTCCTTCTCCTTCTTCTGCATCTTCTGATTCACCCTTCAGACTTCTCCTTCTCCTTCTCCTTCTTCTGCTTCTTCTGATTCACCCTCCAGACTTCACCTTCTCCTTCTCCTTCTTCTGCTTCTTCTGATTCACCCTCCAGACTTCGCCTTCTCCTTCTCCTTCTTCTACTTCTTCTGATTCACCCTCCAGACTTCACCTTCTCCTTCTCCTTCTTCTACTTCTTCTGATTCACCCTCCAGTCTTCACCTTCTCCATCTCCTTCTTCTGCTTCTTCTGATTCACCCTCCAGACTTCACCTTCTCCTTCTCCTTCTCCTGCTTCTTCTGATTCACCCTCCTGACTTCACCTTCTCCTTCTCCTTCTTCTGCTTCTTCTGATTCACCCTCCAGATTTCACCTTCTCCTTCTCCTTCTTCTACTTCTTCTGATTCACCCTCCAGACATCACCTTCTCCTTCTACTTCTTCTGCTTCTTCTGATTCACCCTCCAGACTTCACCTTCTCCTTCTCCTTCTTCTGCTTCTTCTGATTCACCCTCCAGACTTCACCTTCTCCTTCACCTTCTTCTGCTTCTTCTGATTCACCCTCCAGACATCACCTTCTCCTTCTCCTTCTTCTGCTTCTTCTGATTCACCCTCCAGACTTCACCTTCTCCTTCTTCTACTTCTTCTGATTCACCCTCCAGACTTCAACTTCTCCTTCTCCTTTTCTGCTTCTTCTGATTCACCCTCCAGACTTCACCTTCTCCTGCTCCTTCTTCTACTTCTTCTGATTCACCCTCCAGACTTCACCTTCTCCTTCTCCTTCTTCTACTTCTTCTGATTCACCCTCCAGACTTCACCTTCTCCTTGTCCTTCTTCTGCTTCTTCTGATTCACCCTCCAGACTTCACCTTCTCCTTCTCCTTCTTCTGCTTCTTCTGATTCACCCTCCAGACTTCAACTTCTCCTTCTCCTTCTTCTGCTTCTTCTGATTCACCCTTCAGACATCACCTTCTCCTTCTCCTTCTTCTGCTTCTTCTGATTCACCCTCCAGACCTCACCTTCTCCTCCTCCTTCTTCTAATTCTTCTGATTCACCCTCCAGACTTCATCTTCTCCTTCTCCTTCTTCTGCTTCTTCTGATTCACCCTCCAGACTTCACCTTCTCCTTCTCCTTCTTCTGCTTCTTCTGATTCACCCTCCAGACTTCACCTTCTCCTTCTCCTTCTTCTACTTCTTCTGATTCACCCTCCAGACTTCACCTTCTCCTTCTCCTTCTTCTACTTCTTCTGATTCACCCTCCAGTCTTCACCTCCTCCTTCTCCTTCTTCTGCTTCTTCTGATTCACCCTCCAGACTTCACCTTCTCCTCCTCCTTCTTCTGCTTCTTCTGATTCACCCTCCTGACTTCACCTTCTCCTTCTCCTTCTTCTGCTTTTTCTGATTCACCCTCGAGACTTCACCTTCTCCTTCTCCTTCTTCTACATCTTCTGATTCACCCTCCAGACTTCACCTTCTCCTTCTACTTCTTCTGCTTCTTCTGATTCACCCTCCAGACTTCACCTTCTCCTTCTCCTTCTTCTGCTTCTTCTGATTCACCCTCCATACTTCACCTTCTCCTTCTCCTTCTTCTGCTTCTTCTGATTCACCCTCCAGACTTCACTTTCTCCTTCTCCTTCTTCTGCTTCTTCTGATTCACCCTCCAGACTTCACCTTCTCCTTCTCCTTCTTCTACTTCTTCTCATTCACCCTCCAGACTTCACCTTCTCCTTCTCCTTCTTCTGCTTCTTTTGATTCACCCTCCAGAATTCACCTTCTACTTCTCCTTCGTCTACTTCTTCTGATTCACCCTCCAGACTACACCTTCTCCTTCTCCTTCTTCTACTTCTTCTGATTCAACCTCCAGACTTCACCTTCTCCTTCTCCTTCTTCTACCTCTTCTGATTCACCCTCCAGACTTCACCTTTTCCTTCTCCTTCTTCTACTTCTTCTGATTCACCCTCCAGACTTCACCTTCTCCTTCTCCTTCTTCTTCTTCTTCTGCTTCTCCCTCCAGACTTCACCTTCTCCTTCTTCTGCTTCTTCTGATTCACCCTCCAGACTTCACCTTCTCCTTCTCCTTCTTCTACTTCTTCTGATTCACCCTCCAGCCTTCACCTTCTCCTTCTCCTTCTTCTACTTCTTCTGATTCACCCTCCAGACTTCACCTTCTCCTTCTCCTTCTTCTACTTCTTCTGATTCACCCTCCTGACTTTACTTTCTCCTTCTCCTTCTTCTGCTTCTTCTGCTTCACCCTCCAGACTTCACCTTCTCCTTCTCCTTCTTCTACTTCTACTGATTCACCCTCCTGACTTCACCTTCTCCTTCTCCTTCTTCTACTTCTTCTGCTTCACCCTCCAAACTTCACCTTCTCCTTCTCCTTCTTCTACTTCTTCTGATTCACCCTCCAGACTTCACCTTCTCCTTCTCCTTCTTCTGCTTCTTCTGATTCACCCTCCAGACTTCACCTTCTCCTTCTCCTTATTCTGCTTCTTCTGATTCACCCTCCAGACTTCACCTTCTCCTTCTCCTTCTTCTGCTTCTTCTGCTTCACCCTCCAGACTTCACCTTCTCCTTCTCCTTCTTCTGCTTCTTCTGATTCACCCTCCAGACTTAACCTTCTCCTTCTCCTCCTTCTACTTCTTCTGATTCACCCTCCAGACTTCACCTTCTCCTTCTCCTTCTTCTGCTTCTTCTGATTCACCCTCCAGACTTCACCTTCTCCTTCTCCTTCTTCTGCTTCTTCTGATTCACCCTCCAGACTTCACCTTCTCCTTCTCCTCCTTCTTCTGCATCTTCTGATTCACCCTTCAGACTTCACCTTCTCCTTCTCCTTCTTCTGCTTCTTCTGATTCACCCTCCAGACCTCACCTTCTCCTTCCCCTTCTTCTACTTCTTCTGATTCACCCTCCAGACTTCATCTTCTCCTTCTCCTTCTTCTGCTTCTTCTGATTCACCCTCCAGACTTCACCTTCTCCTTCTCCTTCTTCTGCTTCTTCTGATTCACCCTCCAGACTTCGCCTTCTCCTTCTCCTTCTTCTACTTCTTCTGATTCACCCTCCAGACTTCACCTTCTCCTTCTCCTTCTTCTACTTCTTCTGATTCACCCTCCAGTCTTCACCTTCTCCATCTCCTTCTTCTGCTTCTTCTGATTCACCCTCCAGACTTCAACTTCTCCTTCTCCTTCTTCTGCTTCTTCTGATTCACCCTCCTGACTTCACCTTCTCCTTCTCCTTATTCTGCTTCTTCTGATTCACCCTCCAGATTTCACCTTCTCCTTCTCCTTCTTCTACTTCTTCTGATTCACCCTCCAGACATCACCTTCTCCTTCTACTTCTTCTGCTTCTTCTGATTCACCCTCCAGACTTCACCTTCTCCTTCTCCTTCTTCTGCTTCTTCTGATTCACCCTCCAGACTTCACCTTCTCCTTCTCCTTCTTCTGCTTCTTCTGATTCACCCTCCAGACTTCACCTTCTCCTTCTCCTTCTTCTGCTTCTTCTGATTCACCCTCCAGACTTCACCTTCTCCTTCTCCTTCTTCTGCTTCTTCTGATTCACCCTCCAGACTTCACCTTCTCCTTCTCCTTCTTCTGCATCTTCTGATTCACCCTTCAGACTTCACCTTCTCCTTCTCCTTCTTCTGCTTCTTCTGATTCACCCTCCAGACCTCACCTTCTCCTTCTCCTTCTTCTACTTCTTCTGATTCACCCTCCAGACTTCATCTTCTCCTTCTCCTTCTTCTGCTTCTTCTGATTCACCCTCCAGACTTCACCTTCTCCTTCTCCTTCTTCTGCTTCTTCTGATTCACCCTCCAGACTTCGCCTTCTCCTTCTCCTTCTTCTACTTCTTCTGATTCACCCTCCAGACTTCACCTTCTCCTTCTCCTTCTTCTACTTCTTCTGATTCACCCTCCTGTCTTCACCTTCTCCATCTCCTTCTTCTGCTTCTTCTGATTCACCCTCCAGACTTCAACTTCTCCTTCTCCTTCTTCTGATTCACCCTCCTGACTTCACCTTCTCCTTCTCCTTCTTCTGCTTCTTCTGATTCACCCTCCAGATTTCACCTTCTCCTTCTCCTTCTTCTACTTCTTCTGATTCACCCTCCAGACATCACCTTCTCCTTCTACTTCTTCTGCTTCTTCTGATTCACCCTCCAGACTTCACCTTCTCCTTCTCCTTCTTCTGCTTCTTCTGATTCACCCTCCAGACTTCACCTTCTCCTTCTCCTTCTTCTGCTTCTTCTGATTCACCCTCCAGACTTCACCTTCTCCTTCTCCTTCTTCTGCTTCTTCTGATTCACCCTCCAGACTTCACCTTCTCCTTCTTCTACTTCTTCTGATTCACCCTCCAGACTTCACCTTCTCCTTCTCCTTTTCTGCTTCTTCTGATTCACCCTCCAGACTTCACCTTCTCCTTCTCCTTCTTCTACTTCTTCTGATTCACCCTCCAGACTTCACCTTCTCCTTCTCCTTCTTCTACTTCTTCTGATTCACCCTCTAGACTTCACCTTCTCCTTCTCCTTCTTCTGCTTCTTCTGATTCACCCTCCAGACTTCACCTTCTCCTTCTCCTTCTTCTGCTTCTTCTGATTCACCCTCCAGACTTCAACTTCTCCTTCTCCTTCTTCTGCTTCTTCTGATTCACCCTTCAGACTTCACCTTCTCCTTCTCCTTCTTCTAATTCTTCTGATTCACCCTCCAGACTTCATCTTCTCCTTCTCCTTCTTCTGCTTCTTCTGATTCACCCTCCAGACCTCACCTTCTCCTTCTCCTTCTTCTGCTTCTTCTGATTCACCCTTCAGACTTCTCCTTCTCCTTCTCCTTCTTCTGCTTCTTCTGATTCACCCTCCAGACCTCACCTTCTCCTTCTCCTTCTTCTACTTTTTCTGATTCACCCTCTAGACTTCATCTTCTTCTTCTCCTTCTTCTGCTTCTTCTGATTCACCCTCCAGACTTCACCTTCTCCTTCTCCTTCTTCTGCTTCTTCTGATTCACCCTCCAGACTTCGCCTTCTCCTTCTCCTTCTTCTACTTCTTCTGATTCACCCTCCAGACTTCACCTTCTCCTTCTCCTTCTTCTACTTCTTCTGATTCACCCTCCAGTCTTCACCTTCTCCATCTCCTTCTTCTGCTTCTTCTGATTCACCCTCCAGACTTCACCTTCTCCTTCTCCTTCTCCTGCTTCTTCTGATTCACCCTCCTGACTTCACCTTCTCCTTCTCCTTCTTCTGCTTCTTCTGATTCACCCTCCAGATTTCACCTTCTCCTTCTCCTTCTTCTACTTCTTCTGATTCACCCTCCAGACATCACCTTCTCCTTCTACTTCTTCTGCTTCTTCTGATTCACCCTCCAGACATCACCTTCTCCTTCTCCTTCTTCTGCTTCTTCTGATTCACCCTCCAGACTTCACCTTCTCCTTCACCTTCTTCTGCTTCTTCTGATTCACCCTCCAGACATCACCTTCTCCTTCTCCTTCTTCTGCTTCTTTTGATTCACCCTCCAGACTTCACCTTCTCCTTCTTCTACTTCTTCTGATTCACCCTCCAGACTTCAACTTCTCCTTCTCCTTTTCTGCTTCTTCTGATTCACCCTCCAGACTTCACCTTCTCCTGCTCCTTCTTCTACTTCTTCTGATTCACCCTCCAGACTTCACCTTCTCCTTCTCCTTCTTCTACTTCTTCTGATTCACCCTCCAGACTTCACCTTCTCCTTGTCCTTCTTCTGCTTCTTCTGATTCACCCTCCAGACTTCACCTTCTCCTTCTCCTTCTTCTGCTTCTTCTGATTCACCCTCCAGACTTCAACTTCTCCTTCTCCTTCTTCTGCTTCTTCTGATTCACCCTTCAGGACATCACCTTCTCCTTCTCCTTCTTCTGCTTCTTCTGATTCACCCTCCAGACCTCACCTTCTCCTTCTCCTACTTCTAATTCTTCTGATTCACCCTCCAGACTTCATCTTCTCCTTCTCCTTCTTCTGCTTCTTCTGATTCACCCTCCAGACTTCACCTTCTCCTTCTCCTTCTTCTACTTCTTCTGATTCACCCTCCTGTCTTCACCTTCTCCATCTCCTTCTTCTGCTTCTTCTGATTCACCCTCCAGACTTCAACTTCTCCTTCTCCTTCTTCTGATTCACCCTCCTGACTTCACCTTCTCCTTCTCCTTCTTCTGCTTCTTCTGATTCACCCTCCAGATTTCACCTTCTCCTTCTCCTTCTTCTACTTCTTCTGATTCACCCTCCAGACATCACCTTCTCCTTCTACTTCTTCTGCTTCTTCTGATTCACCCTCCAGACTTCACCTTCTCCTTCTCCTTCTTCTGCTTCTTCTGATTCACCCTCCAGACTTCACCTTCTCCTTCTCCTTCTTCTGCTTCTTCTGATTCACCCTCCAGACTTCACCTTCTCCTTCTCCTTCTTCTGCTTCTTCTGATTTCACCCTCCAGACTTCACCTTCTCCTTCTTCTACTTCTTCTGATTCACCCTCCAGACTTCACCTTCTCCTTCTCCTTTTCTGCTTCTTCTGATTCACCCTCCAGACTTCACCTTCTCCTTCTCCTTCTTCTACTTCTTCTGATTCACCCTCCAGACTTCACCTTCTCCTTCTCCTTCTTCTACTTCTTCTGATTCACCCTCTAGACTTCACCTTCTCCTTCTCCTTCTTCTGCTTCTTCTGATTCACCCTCCAGACTTCACCTTCTCCTTCTCCTTCTTCTGCTTCTTCTGATTCACCCTCCAGACTTCAACTTCTCCTTCTCCTTCTTCTGCTTCTTCTGATTCACCCTTCAGACTTCACCTTCTCCTTCTCCTTCTTCTAATTCTTCTGATTCACCCTCCAGACTTCATCTTCTCCTTCTCCTTCTTCTGCTTCTTCTGATTCACCCTCCAGACCTCACCTTCTCCTTCTCCTTCTTCTGCTTCTTCTGATTCACCCTCCAGACTTCTCCTTCTCCTTCTCCTTCTTCTACTTCTTCTGATTCACCCTCCAGACTTCACCTTCTCCTTCTCCTTCTTCTACTTCTTCTGATTCACCCTCCAGACTTCATCTTCTCTTCTCCTTCTTCTGCTTCTTCTGATTCACCCTCCAGACTTCACCTTCTCCTTCTCCTTCTTCTGCTTCTTCTGATTCACCCTCCTGACTTCACCTTCTCCTTCTCCTTCTTCTACTTCTTCTGATTCACCCTCCAGACTTCACCTTCTCCTTCTCCTTCTTCTACTTCTTCTGATTCACCCTCCAGTCTTCACCTTCTCCAATCTCCTTCTTCTGCTTCTTCTGATTCACCCTCCAGACTTCACCTTCTCCTTCTCCTTCTTCTGCTTCTTCTGATTCACCCCTCCAGACTTCACCTTCTCCTTCTCCTTCTTCTGCTTCTTCTGATTCACCCTCCAGACTTCACCTTCTCCTTCTCCCTTCTTCTACTTCTTCTGATTCACCCTCCAGACATCACCTTCTCCTTCTCCTTCTTCTGCTTCTTCTGATTCACCCTCCAGACTTCACCTTCTCCTTCTCCTTCTTCTGCTTCTTCTGATTCACCCTCCAGACTTCACCTTCTCCTTCACCTTCTTCTACTTCTTCTGATTCACCCTCCAGACTTCACCTTCTCCTTCTCCTTCTTCTGCTTCTTCTGATTCACCCTCCAGACTTCACCTTCTCCTTCTTCTGCTTCTTCTGATTCACCCTCCAGACTTCAACTTCTCCTTCTCCTTCTTCTGCTTCTTCTGATTCACCCTCCAGACTTCACCTTCTCCTTCTCTTCTACTTCTTCTGATTCACCCTCCAGACTTCACCTTCTCCTTCTCCTTCTTCTACTTCTTCTGATTCACCCTCCAGACTTCACCTTCTCCTTCTCCTTCTTCTACTTCTTCTGATTCACCCTCCAGACTTCACCTTCTCCTTCTCCTTCTTCTGCTTCTTCTGATTCACCCTCCAGACCTTCACCTTCTCCTTCTCCTTCTTCTGCTTTCTTCTGATTCACCCCTCCAGACTTCACCTTCTCCTTCTCCTTCTTCTGCTTCTTCTGATTCAACCCTCCAGACCTCACCTTCTCCTTCTCCTACTTCTAATTCTTTCTGATTC